>NC_057796.1:110021755-110032835 GCF_018294505.1 Triticum aestivum
CTCCCCGAGCCCGAGCCCGCCGCCAAGCCCCGCGCCCGCCGGAGCCCCCGCCGGAGCCCCGCCGTCGAGGTACCGCCGCTGCCTCATCTCGTGTTGACCGGTTTTCTGAAAAAAAACCTTTTGTGTAAAAAAAACCCTAGATCGGTTTTTTTTCGGTTTTCTTATTTCACGAGCGTTCACCGAACCGTTCGTTTTAACGAACGCGTTCGTCGGTTTTTCCCTGTTAACGAACGTCCGTTATTTAACCGTTCGTCCGTTTTTCTTTTTCGTCGTATTTTCTCAGATTCGATTTCTGATCGAATTTCCGAATCTGTTTAACTTCTCGCTCGTTTATCGGAATCAGGTGATTCAAGCGCCTAGAGTTTCGTCTCGAAATTCTCTTTCCGTTTAACCTACTCAAACAAGTTTTTGCTACAGTAAAATTTGACCTAGATCCAGATTAGCAAACGAAGTTTCTTTCTTTCGCCGTTTGACTTTCGTTGCTTCTTTCGAGTTGATTCTTTTTGCAAACCGGAGTTCTTAAGTTGAACTTTCTGGTTGGATCTTTCTTTCGAGTTTTACCTGTGCATTAGTTGAGTACTGATTGTATGCTTGTTTGTTTGCGATAGAATACCCGGAGTGTGCCGCTTGTTACTTCGACTCGCTAGGTTTTGCGGATCATCAGCAAGGCAAGTAACACTTTGATCATGTACCTTCCATACCCAGTTTTATTGCATTAGATCTATTTCCTCAAACACATTGCATTATTAGGATCTAATTAAACTGTGGGTATTGGGAAGTAGTTGAGGTAGTACCTATTACCTGTTTCATTATCAAACCCTTGGGAGTTACTTCTACGTTGCTATTATATTGCCGTGCTATGCTCGTAGACGTGGATTGGGTTTGAGAGATATTCATGACAGATGTGAGTTGTTTAATAA
This sequence comes from Triticum aestivum, assembly GCF_018294505.1. Taxonomy (NCBI): domain Eukaryota; kingdom Viridiplantae; phylum Streptophyta; class Magnoliopsida; order Poales; family Poaceae; genus Triticum; species Triticum aestivum. The sequence continues at coordinate 110,022,676 of NC_057796.1, forward strand.
TGGTTCAACTTAAGGTGGCAACTAAAACTCACATCTGGGTGGATTGAGGCACCTGGAGAACCCAGTGTTGTCTGTATGTATAAGGTCCGCCACCCAGGCTCAAAGGGATCATAAGATTATTCATGCTAGAAACTTCCGTGTGCAGCCACAAGCTATTATGGGCTCTAGCATAGCTGAGTAGGTTACAGGATCTCTTGAAGAGGTGGACTAGCAGATGTAGGGGAAAGTAGGTGTACCGGTCCATCCAGAGTAGAGAGTGACTGTTTCTGAAAGACTGTGTCTCGGTCATCCGTTTCTCAAACAACATGCAGTGCGAGAATCAAGCAGAGGCGATCGAGTCTTGTGGGGAAAAGTGCACAAACCTCTGCAGAGTGTACAAACTGATCATGATTAGCCGTGTCCCCGGTTATGGACAACTTGAGTATCTAGTACCTGGATTATCATTTGAATCTCATCACCGTGATACTTTTAATTAATTTTGTTGGGTTAATGATGACACTTAATTGGGATTGAGTTGGAGGTACCTTCTCAATGTTTCAACCACCATGATAGTTAAATAAAAAAATTATTCCTTTGCAGTAGGATAAAATTGGCTTTTCGCAAAAACTGTAACCATAGAGCCTTTCCACCAGCCATATATGCATGTAGTATAGCCTTATCATTGTTCATTGCTCTCTATGTGTTGCTTTGCCAGCATATTCTATGTGCTGATCCGTTTCCGAGTTGCAACGTTTCATGTTGCAGACTTTTCAGACGACGAGTAAGGTGCTTTAGGTCGTGGTCTTATACTCAGTGATGCCGCTGGAGTTGATGGACTCACTATTCTTCCAAGTCTTCCGCTGTTATCGTTATTAGATGGCCTTAAGCCATGTTTTTTTTACTTAATCTCTTTGGAGATATTCGATGTAATAAGTGTGTGATTGCTACTCTGTTATAAATCCTCCATTTGTACTGTGAGTGTCAGCATTACTGATCCAGGGATGACACTGGTGCACAGCAGCACAGGCCATTTGAGGTCTGGTCGCTACACATACCTATGTGTCGTAGAAGTGTTCCATGACATTACCAAAATTATCATCACGGAAGTGTCCACTTCCATGACGATAAATCGCGCGTCACAGAAGTGCTTTCGTCAAGGGTAACCGACACGTGGCATCCACCGTAACGGAACGCCGTTAAGCTATCGGGTCGGGTTTTGGATCCGATAACCTGTTAACAACCCCGACCAATGGGAAATTTCCACGTGTAAAATTCTTATTGGCCGGACGAAACACGTGTCAGCTCGTCAGTGGGTCAGATAGGCGCCTATGATATGTCGACACGTGCCACGGCCCACCACTGGCCCATTTAGCTTACAAAGCCGGCCCGTTTGACTTGGTCAAAAGTTAAAGGGCTGGCCCATGAAAAGCCTGTTAACGGTCTCTTCGCAAATAGCCCATTTTACGGCCCGTTAGGCCCTAAACGAAATCGGCCCAACAACGTCATGTGGGCCGTCGAATATAACACCAGCCCATTTCACTTTCGGCCCATGTATGGCCCACGACGTCTTTCGGCCCATATGAGGCCTTCGTATCTTTCGGCCCTTTACAGGCCCACGGTGACTCTAGCCCATAATGAACAGTAATTTTCTTTATACCCGTTAACAGACCGTGATTTACATGGGCCGTTTCGAGCCCGTGTTAGCTTTCGGCCTATTGACGGCCCATACGTTCTTGGGCTCCTTTTCGGCCCTCGATTACTTCCGGCCCGTTACTGGCCTCTTCCCCTAATGGGCCAAATTCGGCCCATGGCAAGAGTCGGCCCGTTACTGGCCTGTTCCCCTAATGGGCCAAATTCGGCCCATGGCAAGAGTCGGCCCGTTACTGGCCTGTTATCCTAATGGGCCAAATTCGGCCCATGGCAAGAGTCGGCCCGTTTCTGGCCTGTTAACCCGTTGCGCCGTTTCCAGCCCGTCCTATATTCTGGCCCATTAACAACCCGTTATGCCTGTGACAGAATTAAGCCTTTGCTGTCCTACGGCCTGTTAACGGCATGTTACCGTGCTGGGCTGATACCAATTACGCCCGATTACGGCCCATGTAGACCCATTTATCCGACGGCCCGAGGCCCACCGATTACAGGCCCATTTATCGATGGCCCGTAGGAGACCCATGGATCCTACGGCCCGTATATGGCCCATGGTAGTTGCGGCCACTAGCAAACCAGGGAAAAAGAAGACTAGGAAATAAATAAGGCCGAAACTAACGCTAGGCTATTAAGGCGATTGCACAGATTACATCCACTCGGCATCAAAGATCGCCACCAGTGCAAATATAGGGAACACCCTACACTATACAAAAATGGCTTGTTGTTTTCTTCAGTCGGTGGCTGCACGTTAAGAATAAATTTTGTATCGCACCAAAACAAATTACAACTATATAACAAAAGGAAGGTTGGCATAAAACTTAACAGTCTAGCAGATAAATGCACCACCAGAAGTTCAGAAGCTCAGTTCATTTGACCTGACTATTACGTTTCCATGCTGTATTGTCCGATGGAGCACCATAACCCTCGCCTTCATTTCCCCTAGGCTCCTGAACAACATAGCAAATGTCTGATAGTCTGGTTTAACCATGCATATCTTGACGACATTGAGCAATGTTTCTCCTTGTTTCACAAAGGGTCTCTGTTAGGGAATGGACTTGTGTCTGGAGCGCAGATACAACATTGCTTTGAGCTTGCATATCTTGATCATGAGGAAGTTTGGATGATATTGCCTTAACAACCAACCCAGTATTACGCAGGAACGTGCTTTTGGCACTGTTAGTGGACAGGTACTGACCCACTGCAGCAAGAGCTGACATTGCGGTTATAGTTGCCTCGCCACCTTCAGAAGGTGGCGGTTCCACCATTTTTTCCATAGCTCGCTGAAAAGTTGAGGTTTTACATTAGTAGTACTAGAACAGAAGATATTAAGGAGGCAGCAAAACCAAACAAAATAGCTTTGGTCTATATACAGAACTTATTCTGGTGAACCCATGTAAAATATTAGTTGTATTTTATTGCAAAGTACATAATAAAACCAGGTTCCAAACATATGACCATGTACCATCGCTAATGTATTGTCTATTTCTTCACATTGTATTGAGGGCGAAGGATAAAGAGACGAAGTTTATAATACGGCAAGCATAGTATGACATGATTCATATCACAAAACAACTGAGAACAGACAAACAGGCAATTGTAATGTTGTGTGGGCAAGTCCAGCACGGAACTAGATTACGGGTCAAGATCAAAGGAACATCACTCCTCTCTTTTAAACCTTGTAAGGTGCACTGATACGTGAAGACAATTGTGTATAAAATTGAAAAGAGTAATAGACATTGGCTACAAACCATGCAGTTCAAGGCACAAATCAGAGTAAGTAGTAGTTAAAAGGCATGAGGATTAAGGACTTACAACAGCGGCTTTGACTGGTGTAGTCATGCCCTTCTTCTTGCTGGTGTGACAGTCCTTGAAGATTTCCACAGCATTTGGTTCAGGTACTTTTTGGTCCTTGCGGGCTTTCCTCTGCATTTCGGACAAGTCAATATAGATCTGATAATATGGTACAGCGAAAAGAGTGAAACAGCAGCTAATTACAAGAGCCTCGCAGTGTGCAATATAGCTACGAGATCCTGTCGTCTGTTGGAATTTCACTTTCGTACGGTTGGCCTTGTTCTTTGAACAGTTCACCTACAAGAAGATAGATTTGTGTGGCACATGCATAAATAGGACTTCAACATGTGATCTGATCGCATATATATAATGTACCTGATACTTCAGATCAGACCAGTGTTTAACAAGGCCCCTCCAGTCTTCATCCGATATATTTTCCACTGGAGATGTTTGGGAAAGTTCACTGTTAGCCTTGCCTTCAAAGTGAGTTTTCCTCAAGTTATACCAATACTGTCGCAGAACACACTTGAAAACATGGGTGCAAGCTTGTCTGGTTGCATCATCTTGGCTATCCAACTTGAACCTCATCTGTTGAAAATTATGGGAGTCTCATTATCAGCAACCTAGAAAGTATGGGACAGAGCAAGACGATATTACTAGTTTCCATACATAACCATACTTACAGATAAATGGTCGAGGAAGGTGTTGAACTGGGTTTCGTCTTTGTCATTCCTGTATTGAATCCATGTTGGGAGGAAACGTACATGACACCTAATGGCAACCGCTACCTCTGATACTAACTTGGCTGACTCTGTAGCATCACGTGGCCTTTTTAAACCTGCCTCAAAACGGATCTCCATTCTTCCTCCTCTAGATTTAGTTAACCTATCAAGCATTATCCCTGATGTTTGTTTCCTCTTGCGCCTAGGTGCTAGTCCAACAACGAACATAGGAAGTGTTAGTGTACATCAAACTGTGAGACTACATATAAAGAAGCATGCAACTGTAACTTGACTCCAGCAACTACCTTCTTGTTGTTGAAGCTCACAAGGTACATCAAGGGAGCTTGGGAACGTGCTGCTAGCTCAGTTGACGCACGAGTAAGTCGTGCAGCTGGTAGTACTGTGGTAGGTGTTGCAAGAACTAGGGCTGTCCCATGCTACACGAGTTGCAAAAAAAGCCAAACAGAAACAAATAGCTGCCACCAAACAAGCAGAGATGCCGTGTTTGTAGAATTTTCCGCTGGACTTTGACCTTCTATTGCACCATCAGTACCAGCAGAATCTGCAGGATTCATCCGCTTCTCATTCCCTGCCATTTTGTGTTTCTTCCTCTTTCTCTGTGCCATGTTAAGTCAAGCCGACAAGAAAAACGAATAACAATTTAGTTCTTCAGAACAAATTGATGCGTGATGCAGACGAACTGCTTTGATGTTAGACAACCACATGATAGGAGGATGTAATATGTATGAAAAACAGGACGGAAGAGATAACCAGAACTATGATGTGTAAACTAAGAAGAAGACATTTCACCAAATTAGAAGCAATGCAATGGAAGGTAGACACCATATCAAAGATGCTACAAATATCGCTCTGCCAAGTTAACAGTGTCTCATCATAAATGGCGTTTAAACAAATGTGAAGTAGTACAATAAATAAATCATATGAAAGATGCAAACAACATCACACTACCATGTTAGAGGTCTCTCATCATTAGTGCCATTGCATATTCACAGCATTGCATATTCACAGCTTATGATGTGTAAACTAAGGAGAAGGCATTTCAACAAATTAGAAGCAATGAAAGCTAGACACCATATGAAAGATGCAATGAATATCACTCTACCAAATTAAAACTGTCTCGTCATAAGTGCCATTTCAACAAATTAGTAGTACAAGCTAGAAAAGAACGTGAGATGTAACCTATATCACACTCCGAAGTCAAACGTGTCTTATGATAAGTGATTGTTGCAGGTTACACAACAGTAGTAATTTGATGTAAGAACATGGTGTGATAGACAGATATTGTATGTTCTAGAAACAGGAACACGTGTCTTATTCAAGTATAATGTGTAAAATAAGCAGATGGAATTCAACAAAATTAGAAGCAATACAAGCTAGACATCACACATAACATGCAACCACATATAATATTGCCAAGTTAGAGGGAGCACCGGTGATGCTGCACTAGGGGAGACGTGCTCATCATAAACACAGCTTTGTTGAGTGTATATGCATGTGTTGTCTTGGAAATCATCTTGGGGGTGTGGAGGAGTAGAAACTGTAGAGGCCCTCCATTCGGAAGGAGCACCTTTATCCGTTGCCTTGCTAACTTCCTTCCGCTTTATTGATTTTGAATTGTCAAGTAAAACTGACAAGAAAAAGCAATAGAATTCTCTCTTCAGAACTCATTCATGCATGATACTGACAATCACTACTTTGATGTAAGGCAAACACATGATACCATGATGGAATATGTACGAAAAACAGGACGACATGGCATGTTCACAACTGTTTGTGTAAACTAAGCAGAAACCATTCCAGCAAATAAGAAGCAATGCAAGCTAGACACCACATGAAAGATGCAACCAATATGACTCTGCCAAGTTAAAAGCGTCCCATCATAAATGGAATTTCAACAAATTAGAAGCAGCGCATGCTATAAATCATATGAAAGATGCAACTAATATCGCACTGCATATACTAAAGGTGTCTCGTCATGTTGATTGATGCGGGATACAAAAAACAATAGTTTTATGTAAGGACATGCTTAATAGACAGATGTACTATGTACTAAATACAGGAAGGCATGTCACATTAACAGGTATAATGTATAAGCTAAGCAGACTAGCACATGCAGTTTAACCAGATTGGAAGAATTACAATCTAGACACCATATGCAACATGCAACCACATATCACGCTGCCAAGTTAGAGCAAGCACCTGCGATGCTATTGTAGGGGAAATGCTGTAATCAACTACAGAGCTACGTTCACTATCTTCATCTAGCATTTCTGTTTCTTGAGAATCATGTCGGGAGGTTGACGCTGCATTCTTTAAATGAGGAGTAGTCCCCTTGCCTGCCTGCCTCGTCATAAGTGATTGATGAGGGATACACAAGAACATTAGTTTGATGTAAGAACATGGTTAATAACAGATGTACTAGTATGTATCAAAAACAGAAAGGCATGTCATATTCAAAGGTATAATGTGTAAGCTAAGCAGATGCAATTTAACCAAATTGGAAGCAATACAAGCTAGACATACGGCTGGAGTGGTGAGCATGATCATCTAGGACCTGAGAGCCTGGTGGGAGGCGGGCTGCTTCGCCACCATCATAGCTTTTTAGTTGGCTTCCAGGTGATGCCTATCTTTGCTGGGCTTGTCACTGGCTCGGCCAGTGCCTTGACTAGCTATTTGTCTTCTGGTGCTCACGGGGTGGTGGTTCATGTAAAAAAATATCTTTCCTTATCTTACCGACTTCGGCCTTTCGAATACAAGCTAGACACCATATGGAACATGCAACCACATATGACACCGCGAAGTTAAAGCAAGCACCTGGGATGGTGGTTCATTGTGAGCGAGGTCATCAACTCCAGAGCTACGTTTACCGTCTCCATCTGCTGACACTGCACCCTTTATAGCGCTGTAACGTGTCTTGCCTACCCGCATACGAAGCTGGAGCGACTTCTCTCTTTTCTTTTTGGCTTCTCTCATGGCAGCAGAGTCTGAAATACCCTTGCATAAAAACACAATAGTGAGAGTAAGGGTGAAGTGTGTGCAGAACTAGTGCACTGTAAAAGTAGCAGATAGCAGGTGGCTGAAAAATAAATGACAGGAGACATATGATAGCTCTACAACATTGCATGGCAAACAAAATTAGATTCTACTCCGTATGATTTTGTAATATATGAGCACAGGAAATGCAGGTACTCCTCCAGCACACCACCACATGTCATATCTAAGATAACAGTCGACTGAAAATAAATAGGTCAGTCGATTTTTTTAATGAACTTTCTGATCTATAAGGAATGGGCAGATGGCCTTCGTCTACCTCCCGCCAGTCACTGTTGACGATCTTTCTCGAACCGCCAGCGACCACCGGCCCAGACCCCTGCCTCCGCCGCCCCGCCCTCCCATTGACCTCACACCACCGCCGTGCTTGGCAGCGCCCCCAGGCCATCCCTTTAATCCCGTCCGACCTCCAGATCGGGCGCCAGTAGCTCTAGGCCGCACACGCCCCTAAGATAAACACCAAGGCGCTGCTTCCCCGGCGTAATAGGCGTACTAGCGCCTGTTACGCCGGGGAATGCTTCCGTTAATTGGGAATCAACTGGCCAGAAATTGAAATTCAGGGGGGCGACGGACCTCTAGCTAAGGTGAAATAGTATATGAGGAGAAACCTTGTGCATCGCGAGTTACTAGGAACATCTAGTATCAAGAAGAAGCGGTCAACTAGTGTCTTCTATGGGATGAATACCGTGCAAGCAGAGACGTAAGATTTGCACGAATAAGGGAAGAGGAGTACCTTTTTCAGTTGCCGGTGTGGTCACCTCCACATGTCGCGCCGATCTTCTTCTTTTTACCGGGGAAACCGATGTTCTGGAGGGTGCAGGCTTGGATGAACCCATGGACAAATTGTTGACTGGGTTGCCGTGGCCGTATGTCGGCGGAGGGGAAGTAGATCCGAGGCGGCGAAGGACGGCGTAGCAGGAACAGCTCCGGTGCGGTGGAGGGTGGCGAAGTTGGAGCGGCAGCGGTGAGGCGCAGGATGGCGTGGTTGAACTGGCTCGGGTACGGACGGCTCGGCCTCGACTTCAACTACTAGCCGTGGAGGGCGTTGCGGTTGAGGTTGCGGTGGACAACGACGGCGGGCTATCGGCTCCGGCGTGATGGAGGAGGGCGGCGGTTGATGGGTGGGATGGGGTGGCGGACGGAGGACGCCGGGGTTTCACGGCTGGTGGAGAGGTAGTTTTGGTGCCCACGGAGTACGAATGGGGAATTGGACGGGTGGGGGGGAACCATGTTTCGGTCTGGGACGCGCTTATTTTTGGCTTTTTTGAACAGAAGATGGGACGCGCTTGTTTGAAATTTGGGAAAAGTACAAACTTTGCCCCCCTCTTAAATTTCGGACCTACTGCGGGTCGGGGGTAGGATGGTAATCCCAGGTGTCCCAAATAGTGGGCGGGAGCGATTTCGGCCGCGCGCATGTGTGCTTAGGCGGCCATTGTGTATGAATGTTTTTCGGATGCGGTTGCGTGGCGTCTAGATGAAGCTACAAACCTACCCCGGTTTAGACCTTTGGACGTCGGGCCGGTAGGTTTCACGGGTCGGAGTTATTAGAAAAGTAATTTCCTTGTACTACCAAACATTGGTCTCACGCGGTTTCGGGCGAGTAGAGGCTCTTTTGGCGCTTCGTTCGAAATTTTGGAACACAAGCATTCACGTTTAGAGTACTCTTGAACTATGAGGATTGACCTAAATAGACAACGTTATATTTGACCTTGTATGTTTGAAAACCTCATTAAATTATCTGCTTCTTTTTGAAATGTTGACACTTGAAAATCCTATAACTACGATTATTTTGGAATGGAGGAGCTAAATTTGAATCTATTTTGTACACGACTACATATGCTATTATGTACAAAATCAGAGCAAAGATTGGTGCCCCCATAATTTAGGTATGGTTTACAAATGCCATGATATAAAATTCAAATAATTGAATGGACTTCATGTTGAATTTGATTTTTTTAAACCACCTTAAGTTGAATTCAAATGTATGCTAGTTCATAGGTAGCTATTTATAATGTCCATTTTGTAACTTTTGTATGTATAATGTGCTTTACACACACAACATGAACTATACTCACGTTTATATTCGATTGCTAAAGCGATGCATTGTCTGGAGTTCAAAATACTAACTATGTGGATCAATTGTGTCGAATAATAACATAGACATGCTCAAATTCGATAGAATCTAGATGTCTGATGGATCAATGACCGCTCCTTACGCGAATTGCAAATATCATGATCCCATCCTAATATTTGGATACAATTTATATCTTTAATCAATGTGTAGAGCAGTATTTTACGTGTAGTTTCACTCTCCATCGGTGGTCTCTCACACATGCTCACACACTCTCTCTCGAGGTGTCTTTCTCGCACACATGCTCTAGATATAACCCTCCCTCCCTCTCGTAACCATTTACAATTGTTTTCACTAACCTTTATCACAAGCACTCTTCCTCTCGCAAACATACACACGCACAATCCTCATCGACCCTTTCTATATACATGGACCTGCCTACGTGTCTCATGTACGCACATTATCTTTACGCCTGTCTCTCATGCATTGTCTCACACCTCTCTTCCTAATCGACGAGTATGATTCTAGCAGAGCATTCTGTAGGATGCCCCTTAAAGTTAGGTTGGATGAATAGTAATATCAGAGATAAAGGGGTTACCTTAGTCCGAGAACCTAGGGTTACAAATCCTAGCCGGCTTTGTCAGTGGACACAGAGTCCTTCACAATTCTGCTATCTTTGTCTTGTACGACTAGTCATCCATGGGTCTTCCTAAATGCGTCACGGGCCGACCAATGTGGCGCAGGACGGAACCGGACGAAGGGCCTCACCTCGATCCACCGGACCTCACGCGGTGACACACCCTCTGCCCCCACGTCTCATTATCTTCTCACACCCACACATACCAACACAAACACCACACACACAGAAAATTTCTCCT
>NC_057796.1:110033127-110042444 GCF_018294505.1 Triticum aestivum
AATACACACACATACCTCTCTAGGCCCCGCCAAATGCATCAACTACACATTCACACATGTTACATCATGTACCCCATTGATCTAAAAAGCCCTCTCTTCACGTTTATTTCGCATACAACATTCCTTTTGAATAAAGTGTGGCCAAAAAATTATTTTAGAGTTTCTACATATATACAACATTACAAAGTTATATGGAGGAGTACGAACGCTAATTTGCATTGCATGGTGCCCACAATGATATTTATTCCGCACTGTGAATTTGTATATTTTATACTATATACAAAGTTAGTCATAATAAAGAGAAACGAAGAGCATCTCTCTCTCCATCGCATACCCCCCCTGTACGCCCCTTTCACGTATGCACACAAAACTATCTCCAGGTCCTCTAAAAGTAAGCCCGCAGAAAATTCACGCATGTTTCATCTTTCTCTCGCGATATATGCAATGACGATCATTGTATTTGAAGCGAAAGCACGATACGTACATTGGACTTCAGAATCCACTCATTACGGTCACCATTTACGTTTAGTGGTTATTATACAGTCACGGGCTCACCGTACAACTCTGTATTTGCTCATGACATGACTAGTTGACCAGTTAAACGCTCCACGTGGCACCTCTAGTGTTGCATCACATTTTCTCACTACCATCGTGCCCACCTGTCGACTTGTATATACTCTACATCTACACTCTTATAAAATACATAAAATACACTCTTATAAAAAACAGAGTTGGTGATGATGGTGTGCCTGCCATCCTGCAATATAGGGCGTCCGATTTATATCTGACGGATAGGAAAGAAACTATGGCAATTTTGCAAAAAGGTACCCACACACCTCTCCACATTTACAAATAAGGCCTTCCCTCATTCATCCTTTTCTCTCACAAGATAAACAAGTCATACAAATGCATCTTGATGTTACATGCAACGCACGGGCATCTTGCTAGTAAGAATGAAAACAAACGACAAAAAAATATTTGGACAGTGGTTCGAAGTCATGACCGCGGGCACAACGGACAAGGTGGCCTTGTATTGGTAAGCTGAGCCGTCTGTTTTAACACACACGAGCTGGTGTGGTGATTATACACACACGCACGCATGCACACGAACTGCATCCACGCAACACTCACACAAACACATGCACCCACGCACGCACGCAACACTCACACGTACACACGCAGCCACGCACGCACGCAACACTCACACGCACGCACGCAACACTCACACGCGCACACGCACACATGCACACACCAGTACACCACACGACCAACACACACTCTCACGCTCAAGTGCTCAACCTACACGTGCATGCGCACACATCAGGCCCTGACAGACACATACACAACCATGTGATTCCCGCGCACGGGTTGGAGCCTTGTCGCGCCTGCGTAAATTTGTGTTTATCTGACCTTTTGCCTATGCGAACTAACAGGTGGGACCCACAAGGAACGTGGTCAATTTAACTAGTCAACATGGCGCCACGCAGACTATTTGGCCGGTCAACGGAGTGCAATCCGATGCTGAACTGTGAGCAATGACCGTATAATCACCGCAAAACGTATATAGTGACCGTAATCAGCTTATTCTGAAGTTCGGTGACCGTATTACGCTTTTCTCTCTGTAGGCCCTCCAAAACTACATCTCTACACGTTCTCGCATGTTACATCTAACAACTATGCAATACAGCACTACTACTACACTCTAACACAATAAATCATATGTGTTTTTAGTTTTACTAGATATCATATTGTTACTTATATTTATTCAGTTTGCATACATTAAAATTGCCTTTGAAATGTATGGCCAGTATCATCTACCGCGCGGGAAAAATCCAGCCCTTTCCTGTTTAATCGGGTTTGTATCGATGGATCGTGCGAAACAGCAAAACTATAGTACTATACAGTACTACAAGTGACAGTTCACTGGGCCGTCGTGTCGTCTACTCCTCCGTCGTAAGAGTGGAGCGCTCGCTTTCATAAATCTTCTAGTCCCTTTCGCCGACATGTGGGACATCAAACTACCGGGTCCACGTGCCATACCGGAATATAGTGCAGAGCAGCCGGGGTGAAGCACCCCAGTCATTGCGCCGGCGTAGTAATGAGCAATGAGGCGTCAAATCACAAAGCTGCACCTTTCCCGCAGTTAAGTTGGAGGGACGAAGCAACCATCATTTCACTCGTTGCTGAATCCGCTTCTCCCTCATCTTCTTCAACTTAACCACGTGTTGCTTCTGCCGTTGTTCTGCCTCATGTGGGACGCGGATCGGCTTGGTAAAGCACTGACACGTGGGACCGCATGTTAGCAAACCGCCAGGACAACGTCCTCCGAAAATAAGAAGCCTAATCCTAGACTTACAAAGGGCTACGTAGCTGCTACGTATACTTTCCATCTAATCTATATATGCCCCCCTGATTTTCAGGTGGGGTGGGCCTAATCCTCTCCTTTAATCCAATCAAATAGTCCCACATCACATCAGTTCGTAACTTTACGTAAACCATTACGTGGATGTAGCATTGCTCAAATAAGAAACCTCCCCCGCCATCCGCGCGGCAAAATCACCTCCTTTTTACTAATCTTGATTCTATAATTTTTTAGATCAATATAATTGAGATTTGTATAGATAGCACACAGGAGCAAAACCAAGTGGTACGGTTAAGGGCATCCACAATGTGTAGCCAAATGTGAAAATAGCTTTTGGCATCGTGGGAACCATTCTGGACGGTGTTGCCAAAGCCAAAAAGATGGAACCGAAGCTCCCTGATTGATTGATTGAAGGAATAAAAAATGCAATGTCTCTCCTCTTTCTCCCATGCTTGGACGCATGTAGTACAGTATAGAGCACAGAGTCTACTCCCCTGTCCCTTCTATCACAAATCACAAAGCAGTGAGGCGTCAAATCACAAAAGCATGGATGAAGCAACCATCATTTCACTCTTCGCTGACTCCGCTTCTCCATCGTCTTCTTCGAGAAACCATCTCACCGCACTAGTACTCCTAGTAGTACTAGTAAAGGACTTCCTAGTAGTACTAGTAAAGGACTTCCTAGATGCAAATAAGACTTCCTGCCGCATTAGTTATCGACCTTTATTTTTTAACATACAATCTGAGTGGATAGCTCATGTGGTCATCACACGTGAGCGGATATATAGGTGGGCTAGGTGGGCAGGCGTCAACAATCTAAGTGCTAAAAGAGTTGATCTGGAAAAAAGAGTTGATCCAATGCTTGATTTTGTTTGGATTTTCCAACTATGACCATTGGATAGAGTGGATCAATGGCTTACGTTCAAAGTTATTCCATTCTATAGAATGGTATAGGAACGTGGAGAGATTTGGTTGATTTTATATCGCTGAATAATATAAAATATTATGAGTGCACACGCTCCACGCCGAGGTTTGTAGCTCCTTCTCGGCCGTTGGGAATCTATGTTCTTCCACTCTTTCGTTTAAGACATGAGCTTTGTTCATCCTGTTGTCGACACGCGAGACATCTATATGCCTCCATTTTACAAAATCATACTATATGACTCCATGACACGCGGGACATCTAGCATCAAGGTGGCGTGTCATGCAAGAAAATGGAGATATGCAGTGCATAAGTGAGTCGTGGACTTCGATGGCACCTAGTACTACGCAATATTTTTTCTCCTCGATGGCACGTGAATAGTGCACATACTCAATGACATAGCACGGGATGGTAGCCATGGACATGGTCGTCCCTTTTTGAAGAGAGTACTAATAAATAACTTTGATGTATCCCGTCAACTCGCAGAATGACGAGAAGCTTGCTTACTACGCCTTCTCCCTCGCCAACGCGTGCACGGTGGCTCGCAGCACGAGGAGAAACTTTTGCTTACAAGCGGTGGACGTGCAGCAGTTCATTTGGTGTCAGATTGCCAAAAGTATTACTGTAGTACCATAATTATTGTTCGACTTCCGGAAGAGGAGAAGAGCCAAGCGCAAGGTCACCTACTAACCAAGTACAGTACTACTATAGCCAAAGCTGGTCCACCTTTTTAGAGCATGGTTAATTAATATAGGCGGCTCTTGCAGCGGCACATCATTTAGAGCAAGTACTCTCTTCGTAGGAACAAAGGAAGTGAAACAAAAGTTGGAGTGGATGCTAAATTGCCAAATTAAACATGATTACATAGTGAAAATCCTATAGCATTCTATCCTATGAATCAAACGACCAATGTAGGAAAATTATGAGGGGGGTCTCTCCAACAGTGTTCCTTGGCTCGCACCTAGCATCACGGTGGTCGAACTTGGAGTCATTCATCTGGTACACGTGGCATCTCAGATCTGGACACAAGGTGACGCGAAGGAGGTACACTTGCGCACGGCTGTCGCGGTCGCACTGCACCCTCACACGGTCGCTCCTGCACGCCGCGGTCGCACCGCACCCTCACACAGTCGCTCCTGCACGCCGCAAACCCAACCAAGGGAACGCACCCTCACTGACACGTGATGTCGCATGTGAACAAACCAAACTCAGCCATCCTATCGCTGACACATAATTTTCGTTCATAGAGTATGTTTATCCAACCGCATGTTGGGGAGTATCCGTACGGCCCGTGCGGTGGTCTGTTGGGGAAGAAGAAGAGGTGAGGAAGAAGGAAAGAAGGGTTAGGAGATGTAGGATATTCATCCAACCGCCTGAAATGGTAGACTGACCCAAGTCAGGCGACTTGCATAACAAATATATGTTTTTACACAGCAAAAGATCCATAAAAACAACAACATAAAGAAAAACTACCACTGCTCGCGGAAAGAGACGGCCTCGTCGTCTTTGGCTGCCGGCGCGAACCAGCCGTCGCTGCCAACGTGTGTCTCCGCACCGTGGTTGTCCTCGGACTCCAGCTACTCGTTCAAGTGGAGCGTGCGGGCGCTCTGCACGGACGAGAGCACAGCCCGGTTCAAGTCGAGGACGTCCAGTTTCACCTGCAGGAGGGCCTCGATGGCAGCGGCATCCGCGCGCTCCGCGTCGAGTCGAGCCTCCGCCGCCCGGTTCAAGTCCAGGACGTCCGATTCCGCCTGCATGAGGGCGTCGATGAGAGCGGCATCCGCGCGCTCTGCGTTGAGTCGAGCCTCTCTGCCGCCCGGTTCAAGTCCAGGACGTCCGGTTCTGCCTGCAGGAGGGCCTCGATGGCAGCGGCATCCGCGCGCTCCGCCTCAAGTTGAGCCTCCGCCGCCCGGTTCACATCCACGACATCCGGTTCCGCCTGCAGGTGAGCCTCGATGGCAGCGGCATGCGCGCGCTCCGCGTTGAGTTGAGCCTCTACCTCCCGGTCCTCATTTAGTATCGCCATGTTGAACCGCTGGTCCGCCTGCACCATGGGGGACTCGGACGCCGGCACGAAGTCGACGTCCATCGTCTCATACCCAACGGGAGCCTTCTGCGCCGCGACCTCCGCCATGAACATTGGATCGGCTTCCTCCTCCTCGTAGCTTGGCTCCAGAGAACTCGGGGATTGGCCCGCCGCAAAGCGAGCTTGGGAACGGAGGTCTGTGGTGCCGACCGCCGCCGCGATTTCTGCGCGGCGCTCCGGCGTCAGCATCTTGTAGTAAGTGATCTTGCGGCGCACCATGGCTTTTCGGCGAACTAGGGGACGCTTGATGTGGGCTAGGGGATCGAAAGGTGGGGGAATGGGCTGGAGATTTGGTGTGGTTTTAGGGCAGTGGCTGGCGTAGGCCGAGCAGCGAAGGTTCTGGTGTGAATAGTGGTTCCGGTGACGACCGGTCAATCGGTTTTGACTGTACATCGCTCTTGTCGCGTTCGCGTTGCAGCCCGGCACGCTAGACCCTCCACGTCGCTCACTGAATGGAACACGCTTCGTCTTGCGTTTTCGCTCGCTTGTGGGACCGCAGTTGAGAGCAAACCGACGTCCCTCCCCCTCCCCCGCTCGCGTCATTTATTATACCACCACTCCCTCCGTTTTATGCGGAGTAAATAAAAGCAGAGGGAGTATACTACGGATGAGGATCCCCTGACGTGGCCGAACCCATTGAGTAACTGACATGCGGGGCCTAGCAAGCATGGCGTTCGCCAGTAAGTGACTGAAAGGGAGGGTAAGGCAGGGATACCTACGTCAGAGGATCCACTTCCACTATACTACTTTGACCAAATGTTAGAGTAATAATATATGACATGCAACTTACACAAATGTTAGAGTAATAATATATGACATGCAACTTACACAAAGCATACAGGGTCTAATGCGTTTTTCAAGGCTAACTTTGACCAAATGTTAGAGTAATAATATATGACATGCAACTTACACAAAGCATACGGTCAAATTCGTATGTGAAAGGAGTTTCCAATGATATAATTTTCACATTATACATCTCATGTACTATTAATCTTGTCAATAGTCAAATTGGAAACCATCTCGAGTACAAATCTAGGAGTACGTACGGATCTAACAATATTGATTGGGCGTTGTTGAATGTTGATACCTTTTTGATCAAAGTAGAGATACTTTGACTACACATAAAACTTATATGTAAACTAGAAAGGATAGGGGGAGTATATTGTACGTTAAAAAATGAAACGAACATTGAATACCCTTTATATATGATTTGCGGATGCTATGATCACCGGTTCAAAATTTGAAATCCGCCTTAGGTATCACGTGCCCCCACTCGTTCCCTCTCGATTTCATCTCGGGGTCCGGAGATCTATTGAAAGAGGACTAGGGTGGGTACATGCGAATGATACTCGGCGGAATGTTCAAATGAGGCATGCGGGAGGATGGACTCGACTGGAGGGCGACATGATCGATGGAGAAGAGGGTTGGAGAGGAATGAGAAATAAGCAAACGCCACATGATTATACTTGAACGGCTCAAATAAACAATAAGTTGTCTCGCTTGGCCTACATAGTGAAAGGCCTAATGCGCAACGCGGAGCACTGACACTCGAATATGGCCGGGAAAACAGGGAAACCGACATGTGGGGCACACCCGTCGGGACGACGTAGCGCAGACTAGTCCAATGGAGGAGCTGGCCCACGACCTCCTCGCCACCGACAACCGTTCATGTGGGTCGTTGGGGCCAACAACGGGGCGCAGCTCCAGCACCGCCTCTGGACACGGCGACCGCGGTGAGAGACACGCTCATATCGTCGCTAGACACGGTCGGTTTCAGTGTGCCGAGGGTGGCGTTAGTGTTGTGGCACGACCAACGGTATGTTTGGTTTGTGCCCAAGGTTGCCCCATTAAAGCATTGGGTAGCCAAAATTTTGGTTGAGGTATTGGTTGCCCATGATTTGGCCGACATTGGCAAGAACTAGAGTTGGCTAGAGTTCATTGGCATGCCAAAGAAATGGCAACCATCCAAACAAAGACCAATCTTTGGGTCATGACCAAAATTTTGGTTGAGGTATTGGTTGCCCAGGATTTGGCCGACATTGGCAAGAAAAATGAACTAGAGTTGGCTAGAGTTCATTGGCATGCCAAAAATGGCAACCATCCAAACAAAGACCAATCTTTGGGTCATGACCAAAATTTTGGTAAGGTGCTTTTTGTCCACAATCCAAACACACCCCAACACCCGGCTCGTCGAGGATGCACGGGGCGCCGCGACGCGTCCCCGGAGTGGTGTAGCGCGGCCAACTGCATCCTCTGGACCTGAGACCATGCCGGGTCGTCTTGCTTTTTCAATGACATGCGGGGATCGCATGTGAGCAAAGGGCATCTCCAACGTTGCCACGACCGCAGCGGACTACCCTGGCACACCAAAACCCTCGTCCCTCGCGCCGTCGCGCGGTGCGTTCCCAGCCGGCGCCAGCTGCCCGCATTCATGCCGTCCGTTCGTATGTCGTCGTTAAGAGGCTCGGTGCCCGAGGAACCAACTCCGGCGACTTAATGACGCACCCGGACGCTTGGCCTCACCGGAATGCGCTACTTAAAGCGGCAACGCCCAGCTAACCTCCACACCATAGCGCATCGTCCTCCTACCTGGCACCACATCCGCCATGACCGCAAGTGCGAACGCTCTGCGAGAGAGCTTGTCTTCGGGGATGAAGCTCGAGGTCGCCGCCCTCGCTCAAGTCGCCTCTCGCGACGCAATAGCGGCGTAGCCGGACGTGGACGCGACCGCACAAGCGGTGGCCACGCTGGCGGCCGACGACGGGAGCACCGTCAGCCACGCGTCCTACTTGCCGCCGTCCAACGTCCGGCACTGCCGAGGTCGGGGACTCCTCCGAGGATGAGTAGGGCATGGGAGGCGGCAGGGCATGGTGTGCCAACTGGCCGGTCTGTATCCCGTGTTCTACTCTTCCTCGCCGGAGACCGCACCTTCACTTCATGGGTCTTGAACCCCGCCCCCGTACATAGAGATCGCAGATGGAGGACGTCGGTCGCCGCCGTAGAATAGGTTTAGGGTCGGGTTTCTTTTATTTTTCTGTCCTATAAAAGTTCGAAATGTAATGAAAATCTGCCGTGTTTGCATTAATCTCGGCCGGTGTATATGAACTTTCACAATAATATACATATTGTAGGAGTACTAGCAAGATGCCCGTGCGTTGCACGGAAGATCAAGATCTTGTGGGAGAAAAGGATGAACGAGGGAAAGCCTTATCTGCAAATGTGGAGAGGAGTGCGGGTAAATTGTCATAGTTTCCTTCCTATCCGTTAGATATAGATCGGACGGCCTATATTGCAGGATGACAGGCACACCATCATCACCAACTCTGATTTTTATTGAACCGAGACAAATCTAACATGCGAAGTAAAATAAACACATAGGGTTTATACATAAACAAATTATCTTAGGCACTCCAATAGTACGTCCACTACACATTCACGCATTTCACATCTTTCTACATCTACGGGAACCTACGAAAGGGTTAACGTAAATTGCCTCTCTCTCTCCTCCCCTGATTTTCATGGTGGTGGGCCCCTCCCTCCCCCAAATCTACAATCAACAGCTCACACGTTTCACATTACGTTAATTACGTAACTGGGATTACGTAGGTGTAGCATTACTCGTCCTAAAAAACCCAAGTAAGCTAACCTCCCAGCATATCGCGCGGGAAAAGACCCGGCCACGCCGTTTTAGTCGGGATTACCGGATTACTAGTAGTAGTATCGATGGATCGCGCGAAGCAACAAATTTTTTTTTGAGGGGGGCGAATCACCTAGTTTAAAAGGAAAAAAGGCGGTACACTCACAGCACTCCTGTCGCGGTCGCATTGCACCCCACACACGTTCGGTCCTGCAGACGGCTCACGCAAACGGAACGCGCTTCGGCTTGCCTCTTCACTGACACGTGGGACTGCACT
The DNA here is from genome assembly GCF_018294505.1 of Triticum aestivum. NCBI lineage: Eukaryota > Viridiplantae > Streptophyta > Magnoliopsida > Poales > Poaceae > Triticum > Triticum aestivum. The sequence continues at coordinate 110,042,412 of NC_057796.1, forward strand.
TGGAGAAACCGACCATGCGCCAAACTCCCCCCG
>NC_057796.1:110042914-110051145 GCF_018294505.1 Triticum aestivum
GCCTCATTGACTGCTGAAACAGCCTGCCATAATTTGGCACTCAAATCTGTTTGCTGAATTAGCTTTACATATATTTCGTTACTTAGATCTGCTCGTCCAAATATCTTGCCATAGCTTTAGACATCGACCTAGGTATTTTTTTTCTGGACTTCATAAAAAAGCATATATGTTTTTCCTGTAATATCTAGTAGAAGAACTAATTTGTATGTCTAATAGATGGACAGGACTTGGATAACTTCTGCTCGAAGATTCTCCGCTGCATATGTCGAGGGGGTTGAAAACTTCATGAACTTTATCAGAGCTGAGTACGGTGGTCCGAAATCAGATGTGCTCTGCCCGTGTAGCAGTTGTATGAATTCAGTTACAAGACCCCAGTCAACTGTGCAAAATCATCTACACTTGTATGGTATGTTGGTCACATATACTAGGTGGGTTCATCATGGTGAAGCTGTGAACATCAATGTTATTGACTACGTGGAAGCAGCAGATCACCATCTTGATCTGCCTGATGCTCAGGTGGAAGAGGAGGAGGAGGAGGTGGTGGTGGCGGAGCCAGTGAGTTTGACCAACATTGAAACAATGCTACGAAATGCTCGTGCATTCCGTGAACTTTCACCTGCAGAAGAAAAACGGTGGGCCCGCATGTTGGAACAATGCAACGTTGCTGTCACCCCAGGAAATAAGCTGTCAGTATTCTCAGCTATGGTCACCTTTCTTTAGGTGAAGACATCTGAGCGGATGCCCAACAAATCATTCGATGCGATGTTGGCTGCTTTCTGCAAATCTTTCCCAGATGCGTCTGAGCTGCCACACACCTACAGTAAAATGAAGAATTCCCTTCATGCAGTTGGAATTGGATATGATATGATCCATGTTTGTAAGAATAATTGTGTTCTGTTCCGGAAGGATTATGCCAACTTAAGTGAATGCCCGAAATGCAAATCATCAAGATGGAAAGATGGCGATGCTGTGAAGAGGATTCCTCATAATGTTCTGAGACATTTTCCAATTACAGCAAGATTGCAGAGGTTGTTTCATGATGCTGAAACAAGAGAGGATGTACTGTGGCATTCTAGGAACCAGGAGTACAGAGATCAGAATGTAATGAGCCATCCATCTCATGGTAGTGAGTGGAAAAGCTTCAATGATAAACACAAAGAGTTTGCTGCTGACCCGAGAAACATTAGACTTGGCTTAGCTTCAGATGGATTTAACCCATTTGGCCACCAGAGCGCCACATATAGCATGTGGCCAGTGCTTGTTATCCCTTACAACATGCCTCCAAATGTCTGCACCAAAGAATCAAACTACATGATGGCCTTGCTCATCCCAGGTCCAAAAAGTCCTGGAAAGGATTTTGATTTGTTCATGGAGCCTCTTGTGGAGGAACTTCAACAGCTATGGAAGGGTGTTCTCACTCGAGACCTATATAGCAGCCCACCAGCTGATTTCTTTCTGCGTGCTATTATAATTTGGTGCATCCATGATTATCCGGCTTTGGGCACTATGTCAGGGTGAACGACACATGGTTACAATGCATGTGTTCGTTGTGACAGGAATCCGCTGTCATACGCAATACTTAGCAAGATCTGTTACATTGGACACCGTCGTTTCCTTGCCAAGGACAAGCCGCATCCTGGAAAATACCGAAGACATGTGTTCAATGCAAAGCATGAAAACCGTGATGCGCCAAAGAGGCTCACCGCCGATGAGTTGCAAGTGGAATTAGAGAAGGTAAGGCATATTACACCAGGAAACCATCCTGGTAATGGTAGCGGGAAAAGGAAGCGTGGCAGGGTAGAAGAGAGATTATTGTTTACCCGCAGGTCCACTTTGTGGGACTTGGAGTATTGGAAAGATTTGGATCTGCGGCATAATCTTGATGTGATGCACATCGAGAAAAATATATGTGACAACATTATCGGCACACTTCTTAATATTGAAGGCAAGACGAAAGATACCTTAAAATCTAGGATTGATTTGACACACCTGGGTATCAGAAAGGATTTGCAGGTGCAAGATGAAGGTAAACCACGGGATATGGCACCAGCTGTGTACGTCTTGGACAAGGTAAAAAGAAAAGAATTCTGCGAGGTCCTGTCACGTGTGAGATTCCCTCATGGATTTGCTTCCAACCCTGAAAGGAGAGTCAGTGCAGATGGAAACAAGGTACAAGGGTTGAAAACTCATGACTGCCACGTCCTACTTCAGAGGGTTTTACCTGTTATCCTTAGAGGATTGGGCCGCCCTGACTTATACAGAGCAGTTGCAGAGTTGGGACAATTCTTCAGGGAACTCTGTAGTAGGAATATCAGGATAGATGCTTTGGAGCGTCTTAGAGACAAGATACCAACTATCCTATGCGACCTTGAGAAGATATATCCTCCAGCCTTCTTTGATGTGATGGTGCATTTGGCTGTTCATCTACCTGATGAGGCACTACTTAGAGGTCCAGTACAATATGGCTGGATGTACCCTATTGAAAGGCTGCTAGGCACTTTCAAGGGCTATGTTAGGAACAGAGTTAGACCCGAGGGTTCCATTGCAGAGGCCTACATTGCTACAGAAGCGTTGACATTCTGCTCAAAATACATTGAAACAGCTGATCAGCTTAGCAAAGAGGTGGGTGAAGACAATCCCGAGCTCAATGTTTTCGATTATTCTGTTCGAGTTACAGGGAAGAGTCGACAAGAGGACAAACCTAAAGATTTGGACAAAATGGTTTGGTATGCGTTGAATAACTGTCCTGAGATACTACCTTATATCAAGTAAGTGCAGTACTGCAGCTTATACATCGTAATCTACTAAACTTGCAGCACATTCTTATATATTTAGATGTTTGACGCGATCACTATGTTGTGCAGCATCTACAAAGAGGAGTTACTGCCGCAAAATCCAAGAAACATTGACAAACTGGTTATCGCAGGATTTGCGAAATGGTTCAAGAACCATGTAAGCTTTTGAAGTGCACTGTCAGTTTTTTTAATATATTGAGTACATAAGATGATCAACTTGTCTATTTTCTAACCATAGGTTAAGAAGATGCGGGAGGATGGGCAGGCAGTTGATGATGCCCTTTACTCACTAGCAATGGGTCCTGATACTCGGGTAAGACATTATGAATCTTGCGTTGTTGGAGATGTGCGCTACAACACCCTTGCACGAGACGAAGGCAGGAAGACACAAAACAGTGCCATCATGAGCACAGATACGTATGACAAAGAGACAACTGAAATGTATGCTAACATAACAGACATTGTTCAGTTGCAGTATATCTCCAGTTTCGAGGATCATCGGTGTGTGGTTCTGTTGTGCTGTCGTTGGTATAACCTGTTTTCCAGGATCGCAAAACCCAGAGCTGATGATTATTTCAAATCCATCAATGTCAAGACGGCGTACCAGACCAACGAGCCTTTTATTTTGGCAAATCAAGCAACACAGATATTTTTCTTGGAAGACACATTTGCACGTAGCGATGACTGGAGAGTATTGCAAAGGTTTGAGTAGAGGAATTCGTTTAATGAAGTTGCACAACAAGATGATGCTTATACTGCTCCTGATGTACAAGATAACACGGATGTTCCTAATATCTTTGAGAACCATCACGTCAATGACGCCGGTGAAAAGATTGCCTGTCGTGCTGTGGACATACAAGAGTTGATCAAGAAGAAGCCAACGTTCGAGGACGTTGAGGACGAAGAAGAAGATGACACCGTGGGGAATTACGATTCAGACTGATACACATGGCGAAGATGTTGACGCTGCTGCTGCGGATGATGATTACATTGCTTTTGTCGTATTTGCCTGTCAGAAGACGTTTTTTTATCTACTATGTGAAATTGTGTTTACTATGACAACTGAAACCTGATGAACATGTTGTTTAGTATTTTGCTGTGAGAACATCACTTGTTATGTATGCTGATTTGTGTTTGGTGATTGTATGACAACTAAAACATGATGACATTGTTGTTTAGTTGTACTCATATTTGGCTGTGAAACTTGAATTTGATGACATAGTTTGCTGTTGGACTGCAATTTGCTCGACGTCTTCGAATGAGAACAAAGCTGACCCGACAGGGCCTCTGCTATTTATTTATTTATATGAGCAAAAGGGGATACCCCCTGATTTCCGTTAATAGAAATCATTAGATGTTCACAACACTACGCCCAGCCTGCTACATAGGTTTCATTCATTACTAGTTTCAGCAAAGTGCTCATGTCGTAGCCACTGAATACATCACGAGTGCTACATACACTGCAAATAAAGAGACAATCATCCTACAGAGCACATTGATTTTGCCCATTATCTTCACAAGCTCTTTCATCTCCTCATTGCTGTCAAGGCCGTTCAGCAGCTGTTGCTTGGCCATGATCAGAGGAACTGCATCTTTAACCTTCTGCTCTGCATCTTCCTCTTCTGTCGTTCCTTTAGTTACTTGTCCAACACCCCAACCTGCTGGTATTGGGATTCCTTGGCTAACCAAATAATCAGCGTAGTTGCATTCCCCCACATCAGCAACTTCCCAGAAATACAAATCACACGAATCTTCCCTTTTCTGCACGAATCAAATTGGAAGATCATCAACCAAACTATTAAAAAAATCAGCAACTGAAAGCAGCAGAACAACACTTAAACATATTATTACCCCATGATTCGGGCATTTGTAGAAGACTCGGCCAGGGTTGCGGATTGTGGTTGAGACGCGACGGATGACTATGCGTGATTTGCAGCAGTTGCACCACACCAACGGCAGCGGGTTGCGATGAGCAATCGGCTGTGGTGCGCGTGCCGGCGGGGGTGTGATGAGACCCACAGGCGATGGTACGGGTGGTGACTTGGCGCATATCTGGTTGTTGCCTGCTGAAGAGCAGGTGGACGAGCAGCCAGCGGACATGGTTGCTGCGGCCAGAGCTTCTGATGCTAGGCAGAGTAAGTAGAGAAGAGGAGAAGCGAACGTTGGATATGTCAGTTTCATTACTTGCATAGTAGCATAGCACCATATATAGTCATAGTCTAGGTTTGGATTTGAACCAACTACAGGAGCACGTCTTTCTTTTTTCTAAAACTCGGCAACGTCTCTTTACTGGTACACTAGCTTGTTCTGTACGCCTTCCCAAGTCTTTGATTTTCTTTCCCTTTTTTTGCGAGGAAGGAAGGAGGACAAAATTGAGAGTTCCTGGGACTCGAACCCAAGACCTCTCGGTTGAAAACCAAGGGTGCTAGTCACTTATGTGGCGAACGTTCCCTGTGAGGAGGATGGCAGACGAACGCATTTTCCTCGCAGTTTTCTTCCTATATATAAAAAAGTATGCTACTTGGTGTCCGCTTAGTCAACAAACGATTGTGCCAACCTTGACCGTTGGATTGACATTCAACGTCTGTCGCGTTTCTTCAGTCTCTTCTTCCTCGAGCCGCCAAAGCCAAACCAGCACCGGCGGGACCGCCTGCTCCCGCCTCCCACGGCTGGCTGTGATCTTCCCCGGCTCCTGTTCGTTCCCGTCCGAGGCCTCACCATCGTCCTCCGCCTTGGTTCGCTCGCCGCGACGCCGCCCTCCGGTGTTGTCAACATGGTCAACAACCGAGAGGAATAAGGAGATGACTGTACATGGTGAGGATGATAGTAGGGACCCAGCAGCGCGCGTAGTAATTTTGTTTTTTGGGACGGAGAAGGGTATCAACTGGGTTGTGCGGGACCCGTGGCCCGTCTAGCCCAGGCTTTTATTTCATATGTTTAGCACATGACCAGCCCAGTTTGTTTTTTTCCTTTCTGAAAATGGCTAGCCAGCTATTTTGTTTTTTTGCAGAATAACCAACGTAGGCCTACTTGCTTTTCTATGCCCTGCTGGGCCGGAAATCTTTCAAGACGAGGAGGGATGCATTTTGCCCAGAAAATGGGCTATAAGTAATAAGAAATGGGCTATAAGTAATAATAAATGGGCCGTAAAATGAAAAAATACAGCAAACAGGCAATTAGTTCCAAAATACTGTTTTCTTTCGGATTTTGATATTTTAAATTTCATTGTTTTTGTGCGGGTAAAATTTCATTGAATTTAAATTAAGGTATATTTAGATTTAAAATTAATTTGAATCTGGCTAGAAATTTCGGGCTGTATGCTGTTTGGGACAGATTTGGAGGCTGACTTGTGGGTCTACTAGGTTGACGTGTACTTTGGCTTTGTCAACTTAGTCCACAAACGATTCTAGCAGCAGTGACCGTTGGATGTCAATCCAACGGCTGTGCTGCTTCTTCAATATCTGATCTTCTTGCTCCAGCCGCCCAAACCAGCTCCGGTGGGACTGCCTGCTCCCGCCTCCCGTGGCCGGCTGTGCTGCCGCGGAGGCCGCACCGCCCCACACTACTTCATTGCTGGCCAGGCCATTCCTCTACTCACCCACACCTCCTGTTATTTTCCGGCGACGGCAGCCGGACCAGTAAACCCTCGTACTCCCCACCGCGTGGGCAACCATTGCCGAGTCTTCCCCGGCTCCGTGTCGTTCCCTTCCTAGGCCTCGCCGTCGTCCACCGCCATGGTGCTCTCGGCGCGGCCTGGTCAACATGGTCAACGAACGACATCCATCGGCCGTGGACTGTACGCGCAAATAATGATTCCTCCACCTGACAGCTGGGACCCACCGGAAGGGCCTCTGTATTTCACGAAAAAACGTTCCCCCCGCTGACATGTCGGACCCACCAGCTATATCTTCGCACGCAAGGAAGTGCCTCCTTATTACGCACAAAAAAATGAATACCCCCCTGCTAGCTGGGACCCACCATAGTGGGAGGATGACTTGTGGGCCAACTAAGTTGACGGGGACGGAGGCCTTTGTCAACTTAGTCAATATGAACGATTCTAGCTCCAGTGACCGTACGATGTCCATCCAACGGCCGTAGTGCTTCTTCAACCTCTGGTCTTCTTGCTCCAGCCGCCCAAAGCAGCGCCGGTCGTGCCGCATGCTCCTGCCTCCCGTGGCCGGCTATGCTGCCGCGGAGGCCTCACCGCTGGCCAGGCCCTGCGGCGACGGCAGCCTCACACCGCAGCCGAACCAGTGAACCCTCGTACTCCTCTCCGCGCGGGCTTCCATTGCCGCGTCTTCCCCGGCTCCGCGTCGTCCCCTTCCTAGGCCTCGCCGTCGTCCACCGCCGTGGTGCTCTCGGCGCGGCCTGGTCAACATGGTCAAGGAACGACTTCCATCGGACGTGGACTATACGTGGAGAGGCTGACAGCTGGGTCCACGGCCGCAGCAAGGAAGTGCCTCCTTATTACGCGGAAAATAATGATTCCTCCACCTGACAGCTGGGACCCACCGGACGGGCCACTGTATTTCGCGGAAAAAACATTTTCCCCTGACTGCTGGGACCCACCAGCTTCATCTTCACACGCAAGGAAGTGCGTCCGGGCAAAAAAATTATTCGCCCCCTGACTGCTGGGACCCACCAGCTACACCTTCGCACGCAAGGAAGTGTGTCCGGGCAAAAAAACGATTCGCCCCCCTGACTGCTGGGACCCACCGGCTACATCTTCGCACGCAAGGAAGTGCGTCCGGGCAAAAAAAATTGATTCACCCCCCTGACTGCTGGGACCCACCAGCTACATCTTCGCAGGCAAGTGCCTGACAGTCGGGACCCACCTGGTCGAAGCGTACGTAGCGTTGTCATTCTGGTCGCGAACGTGTACGTACATACTGGTCGATGTAGAGGCGCGCACGTGTCGTAGTAGAGGCGCGCACGTAGCATGTACACATACGTACAGCGGCCAGGGTGCAAGAAAGAAAATACGGCCACGTATGTGTACATATGGGCGGGGTCTCGAACGCCTACTCGCGCATACGTACGGCCAGGGCTTGTGTACATGGCTGGGTCAGAATGGAGAAACAACGTCGTCGTCGTGTTCATGGGGAGGCAACGGAATGCTCGTGTTCATGGGGAGGCAATGGAATGCGTCGTGTTCATGGGGAGGCAACGGAATGCGCCGTGTTCATCGGGAGGCAACGGAATGCGTGGGAGCCAACCGGCTGGGTCGGAACGGAATGCATGGTCGTGTTCATCGGGAGGGCTTGGACGGAACAGGCGATGGAAATGAGGCTTGGCGTACCGCAAAATGGAGGAAACGGACCTCCTACCTTCAGAACGGGGTCCTGTTGATCGGGAGGGGTGTGGCGTACCGCAAAACGGAGGAAACGGACCTCCTACGGTCGAAACGGGGGTCCTGTTGATCGGGAGGGGTGTGGC
>NC_057796.1:110051857-110074971 GCF_018294505.1 Triticum aestivum
TCAGTTAGCAACTGTAGTGAAGGAATCGCTCGATCGGGTTCAGTTAACAGCCATCGATCGATCGCTCGAGTTCAGTAACGCGTAGCCTGCAGCGCAATCGCTCGGGTTCAGTTAGAGCCCAACGCCTCGCTCGGGTTCAGTTAGAGCCAACGCCTCGCACACACGCGCGTACGTGTACGAGAGAAACGCGCATCGTTCGGCCCCCGACCTCCCACCGTAACCGGGAACTCCCCGAAATTTTCCTCCCCCTCGCTTCTACCACGGTTTTTCCGTCATGGACGGCCCAAAGAATGTCATGCAGCTGCGTCTCCGGCCCGCCCAGGACGAAAATCCCATTTTCTGTCATGATTTTTTGTCATAGAAGTAGGAGCCCACCACATCTATGATGATACCGGGTTTTGTCACAATTATCGTCATAGAAGTGTCATATGTATGACAGAATTTTTTTCGTTCGGCCCAAAATGTCACGGATGTGTCTTTTTTTACTAGTGTTATGGACTGTTTTAGTCACCAGTGGTTTTTATCTAGGGTATTATGACCCGCTCTGGGGTAAACCGCCAGAGCACTTGTGATCTGTGTATCTGCAAGGAAAATAAAATCTGCTCTACATACTTGATGATATCATAAGCATAAGTGGCAGATCTTCAATTGGTGGATCAGCAGTGTTATGCAAAACAAAACATGCACGATGGCATGGAAGATCAAGAGTTTAACTAGCCTATTACAAGGCATCTGATGCCCCAAAAGAATAATTGTTTCGGCAGTTTCACAGAAAACCGATGCTAAGCCGACCTGCGACTTACGGATTTTGGCCTTGATGAGTTGAAGGTTGTGGATCGTCTAGCACTGGTTCATCCTGCTCGTCTTCACCCAATGGTGGGAAGTCAGTGGTTGCCCCGTTGATCCCAGTCAAAGCTCTGAATACAGCTTCATCACTTATAAGTGTTGATGTGTCAACATCAGGGGCAAAAGTGTGCTTACGGATCGGAGGAGTCAGGTCCTGAGAATCGTGAGTCGGCGCCTTGACCTTCTTATTGTCAGCATCGTACACTGACTGATAATGTGAAAGATTACTGTCTTCAGCCAGCTTACTGGCCAGAGGGTGCATTTCCCTTGCAATTGGGAAGAAGTCTTCTGTGCTGAAGGGTGACCCGTCTTCTTTTACGCTCGGGCAGCCGTTTGCCAAGTCTGTCAGTTCAAGATCAGCTAGCCATGCTTTGGCCCGGGTTAGCGCTGTAAGTGCACCGGCTCTGGCAGCTGATTTCTTCAATTCTTCGATCCGCAGAGGCATCATAGATAGTTTCTCCAACGTATCCTTGATGAGGGTTGGAGGCTGTTTGTTGTGAGCAGCTGTGCAGATGACCCGTTGTGTGCCAATATATAACTCCTCTATGAGTGTGTAGGCGGCTTTCAGTTTTTTCTGCATGTCTGAGCCAAGGTGGGCAACTTTGGAGCCTGTATCATCAAGGAAGTTTGTAAGCCGGGAGCACATTGGTTAACATACATTAAAAAGATTAAGAGGAAGTTATTTACCGAAAATGGCAGCAGTCATGGCATTGATTTGTTGTTTTAAGCCGGCAAGCTCTGCAGCTACCGGCTTAAGGGTCGCTTCAGCATCCTCAGCCCTCTTCAACAGGGCTGACCTCTCTATATCCCAACACGCCTGTTCAGCTTTGAAGCCTTCTTTCAGATTCTCCATTTCTGCTAAAGTAGTGGTCAGCTCATCTTTGGCCTTGAAGGTTTCTGCTTGCTGAGACTTGATGTTTTCTTGAAGGTCGGCGACTTGGGATTCTTTGCTACTGAGCTCGGCCTACACGAGACAAACAGTAAATGAGATTGCAATGAATTTATTTGAAGTCCCAAGCACAATACAAGTATTTTCCTCGGCACTTGGGGGCTAATGCCTAGTTCTCTTAAGATCTTTTTTGAAGTCCCAAGCACAATACAAGTATTGTCCTTGGCACTTGGGGGCTAATGCCTATTGCTCTTTTTCAAGACAAGTTTACGATGATCTGGTTGTTATATGCTAATTATAGCCGAGTCATGGAGGCTCTATGCTTGGTTTTTCGGGATATATATATGGTATTGAGACCCTACTTATCTTAACAGATTAAGCCGGCCCTTGGTACGTCTCCATCGTATCTACTTTTCCAAACACTTTTGCCCTTGTTTTGGTCTCTAACTTGCATGATTTGAATGGAACTAACCCAGACTGACGCTGTTTTCAGCAGAATTGCCATGGTGTTATTTTTGTGCAGAAATAAAAGTTCTCATAATGATCTGAAACTTCACGGAGAATATTTTTGGACTTATCAAAAAGTACTGGCGAAAGAATCAAGACTAGGGGCCACACCCTGTCCACGAGGGTGGGGGGCGCGCCTACCCCCCTGGGCGCGACCCCTGCCTCGTGGGCCCCCTGGAACTCCACCGACCTCAACTCCAACTCTATATATTCACGTTCGGGGAGAAAAAAATCAGAGAGAAGGATTCATCGTGTTTTATGATACGGAGCCGTCGCCAAGCCCTAATCTCTCTCGGGAGGGCTGATATGGAGTCCGTTCGGCGCTCCAGAGAGGGGAATCCGTCGCCGTCGTCATCATCAACCTTCCTCCATCACCAATTTCATGATGCTCACCGCCGTGCGTGAGTACTTCCATCGTAGGCTTGCTGGACAGTGATGGGTTGGATGAGATTTATCATGTAATCGAGTTAGTTTTGTTAGGGTTTGATCCCTAGTATCCACTATGTTCTGAGATTGATGTTGCTATGACTTTGCTATGCTTAATGCTTGTCACTAGGGCTCGAGTGCCATGATTTCAGATCTGAACCTATTATGTTTTCATGAATATATGTGAGTTCTTGATCCTATCTTGCAAGTCTATAGTCACCTATTATGTATTACGATCCGTTAACCCTGAAGTGACAATAATCGGGATACTTACCGGTGATGACCGTAGTTTGAGGAGTTCATGTATTCACTAAGTGTTAATGCTTTGGTCCGATACTCTATTAAAAGGAGGCCTTAATATCCCTTAGTTTCCAATAGGACCCCGCTGCCACAGGAGGGTAGGATAAAAGATGTCATGCAAGTTCTTTTCCATAAGCACATATGACTATATTCGGAATACATGCCTACATTACATTGATGAACTGGAGCTAGTTCTGTGTCACCCTATGTTATAACTATTGCATGAGGAATCGCATCCGACATAATTATCCATCACTGATCCAATGCCTATGTGCTTTTCACATATTGATCTTTGCTTAGTTAATTTTTCGTTGCCACTATTACAATTACTACAAAGCTGCTACTGTTACTTTTGCCACCGTTACCGTTACTTCCATACTACTTTGCTACTAAATACTTTGCTGCAGATATTAAGTTATCCAGGTGTGGTTGAATTGACAACTCAACTGCTAATACTTAAGAATATTCTTTGGCTCCCCTTGTGTCGAATCAATAAATTTGGGTTGAATACTCTACCCTCGAAAACTGCCATCCCCTATACTTGTGGGTTATCAAGACTATTTTCTGGCACCGTTGCCGGGGAGCATAGCTCTATTCTTTGAGTCACTTGGGATTTATATCTGCTGATCACTATGAGGAACTTGAAAGGCGAAAAAACCAAAATTTATCCCTCAACTACGAGGGGAGGTAAGGAACTGCCATCTAGCTCTGCACTTGATTCACCTTCTGTTTTGAGTAAACTTGCGACACCTAAACCTGCTTCTGCTATTAATTCTGATATGTTGCATGTTATTGATGATGCCAGTTCTGCTATGCATGATACTTATGATGGAACTACTTCTATGCTTGATACTACTGTGCCACTAGGTGAATTTCTTGATGAACAACTTGCTAGGGTTAGAGAGAATGAAATTATTGAAACTGATAATATTGATGAAAGTGATGATGAAGATTCTCCCCCTAGATATGAACTGCCTGTTGTGCCTGAGGGTTATGTTGTGGATGAAGAAACTGCTAGAGACTTTCTTGCTTGCAATGGTAGATATGATCTTAAGAAATTATTAGTTAGGCTGAAAGAAAAATCTTTGAATGCTAGAATGAAATATGACCCTGCTTTTGCTACTTCACCTATCTATATTTCCGATAAGGATTATGATTTCTCTGTCGATCCTGAGATAATTACTTTGGTTGAATCTGATCCTTTTTATGGCTATGAATCTGAAACTGTTGTAGCACATCTTACTAAATTAAATGATATAGCCACCCTATTCACTAATGATGAGAAAACTCGTTACTACTATATCCTTAAATTATTTCCGTTCTCATTAAAGGGTGATGCTAAAACATGGTTTAATTCTCTTGATCCTGGTTGTGCGCGTAGTCCCCAGGATATGATTTATTACTTCTCTGCTAAATATTTCCCCGCTCATAAGAAACAAGCGCCTTAAGGGAAATATATAATTTTGTGCAAATTGAAGAAGAGAGTCTCCCACAAGATTGGGGGAGGCTTCTCCAATTACTTAATGATTTGCCTGATCATCCTCTCAAGAAAAATGAAATACTTGATATCTTTTATAATGGACTAACCGATGCTTCCAGAGACCACCTGGATAGTTGTGCTGGTTGTGTTTTCAGGAAAAGAACTGTTGATCAAGCTGAATTGCTATTGAATAATATGTTGACTAATGAAAATAATTGGACCCTTCCTGAACCAACTCCTAAGCCAACTCCGAAGAAAAGGGGTATTCTATTTCTCAGTCCTGAAGATATGCAAGAGGCAAAGAAATCTATGAAAGAAAAGGGTATTAAAGCTGAAGATGTTAAGAATTTACCACCTATTGAAGAAATACATGGTCTGAATAACCCGACACAGGTAGTAAAGGTAAATTCTCTCTATAGATTTGATGAAGGTGATATTCCTCGTTATAAGTCTGCTAGCCAATGCTTAGATGAGTTTGATAATTTTATTGTTAAACAAGAAAACTTCAATGCTTATGTTGGTAGACAATTGAAACGCAATGCTTATATGATTGAACACATGAGAGATTATATGTCTAGAGTTAAAGGTGAACTTAAACTCATTAGTAAACATGCTTCTATGGTTACCACTCAAGTAGAACAAGTGCTTAAAGCTCAGAATGACTTGCTCACTGAATTAAATAATAAGAAAAATGATAATGATGTTAGAGTTATGACTAGAGGAGGTAAAATGACTCAGGAACCTCTGTATCCTGAGGGCCATCCCAAGAGAATTGAGCAAGATTCTCAGAGAACTAATGTTGATGCACCTAGTCCTTCTAAGAGGAAGAGAAAGAAAAATGATAGGACTTTGCATGCTTCTAGTGAACCTATTGTTGACACACCTAAGAATCCCAATGATACTTCTATCTCTGATGCGGAAACACAATCTGGTAATGAACATGAACCTAGTGATAACATTAATGATGATGTTCATGTTGATGCTCAACCTAGCAATAACAATGATGTAGAGATTGAACCTGTTGTTGATCTTGATAACCCACAATCAAAGAATCAACGTTATGATAAGAGAGACTTTGTTGCTAGGAAGAACAGTAAAGAAAGAGAACCATGGGTTCAGAAACCCATGCCTTTTCCTCCTAAACCATCCAAGAAAAAGGATGATGAGGATTTTGAGCGCTTTGCTGAAATGATTAGACCTATCTTTTTGCATATGCAGTTGACTGATATGCTTAAAATGAATCCTTATGCTAAGTATATGAAAGATATTGTCACAAATAAAAGAAAGATACCAGAAGCTGAAATTTCCACCATGCTTGCTAATTATACTTTTAAAGGTGGAATGCCTAAGAAACTTGGAGATCCAGGAGTACCAACTATACCTTGCTCCATTAAAAGAAACTATGTTAAAACTGCTTTATGTGATCTTGGAGCCGGTGTTAGTGTTATGCCTCTCTCTTTATATCGTAGACTTGATTTGAATAAGTTGACACCTACTGAAATATCATTGCAAATGGCCGATAAATCAACTGCTATACCTATCGGTATTTGTGAGGATGTGCCTATTGTGGTTGCAAACGTTACTATTTTAACGGACTTTGTTATTCTTGATATTCCCGAGGACGATAGTATGTCGATTATCCTTGGTAGACCCTTTTTGAATACTGCAGGGGCTGTTATTGATTGCAACAAAGGCAATGTCACTTTTCATGTTAATGGTAATGAGCATACGGTACACTTTCCGAGGAAACGACCTCAAGTCCACAGTATAAATTCTATTGGAAAAATCTCAACAATTACTATTGGAGGTTTTGAATTCCCTCTTGCCACTGTTAAGAAGAAATATGATATTTTTATTGTTGGGGATGTGCATATCCCCGTTGAGGTAACCTAGTGCTATTCGAAAATTCTCCGATTTCATGCGATTCGGAATGAGTTTGTTAACAAGACTTGATCAACCTTGTTAGTAGATTCCTTTTGATGAGCATGAGATGGATGAAGTTAGAAAGCACAACCTTCTGTACCCTCCTTTTAATTTCTGTTATCTAGATTAAATAAAGCAAAAATAGTATTTTCTGTCTGTTTTCTGAATTATCCTTGCAATAAAAAATACCCCGAAAATAAAAGTTCTCCAAATGCCCTGAAATTGAAATATGATTTTTTCTAGAATATTTAAGAATATTTGGCACTAAGAACACACCAGGGGGAGCCAGCACCTGGCCACGAGGGTCCAGGGCGCGCCCACCCCTTGGGCGCGCCCCCTGCCTCATGGGCCCCACGTGCCCCCCTCCACTTATTCCAGCACCCACACACTTCGTCTTCCTCCAGAAAAAATCACCACACAGCTCAAGCACGAGTTCTAGCTCATCGTGCTTCCATTTTCGATCTCCTTGCTCAAAGCTCCACTCACAAAACTGCTTTGGGGGATTGTTCTTCGGTATGTGCCTCCTCCAATGGTCCAATTAGTTTTTGTTCTAGTGCTTTATTCGTTGCAAATTTTTCCTGCTTAGGTGACCCTGTTCTTGAGCTTGCATGTCAAATTTATTTGGTCCCAAGTAGTTCTAATGCATGATATAGTCTCTAGGCACTTGTGGGAGTAGTTGCTATCAATTTTGTTGAGTTTGGTTCACTTTTATTTTGAGTTACTAAAATTTTCAGAAATTTTTCAGAGGAAGAAGTATGTTTAGGAAAATGTACCAAGGTGGTTCTTCAAGGAAGCAAGGACCCAGGCCCGCAATACGTGAGCCGGACCATGAACTACCAAGAGAAGCTCAAGTGCGGCCTTGTGAATGGCCGTCAGAAGATTTCATGGTCCAAGCAGGAATTAAGGAGGAATTTCACGCATATGTGCGTAATGCTGAACTCGAGGGCTTCATGTTAGATAAGTGCCCTCAGCATTATTACCTAACTGATTCCTTTGTGAGAAGGTTCAAATTTACATCTTCACGCAATTCTCACACTGTCCTATTTGATCTCTATGGTAAATGTTATACCTTGAACTTAGAAGATTTTAATACTGCTTGTAAACTCCCGCAATGGGGTAGTGCTAGTGAACCTCGCAAATCTGAGTTTAAAGATTTTCTTGCTAGTATCACTGTGGGGGAATCTAGAGAAATAACACAAGCCACCATAGGGAGCATTCATTTTCCTGCTATACATTATTTTGCTCTCTTTATAGGTAGATGCATTAACGGCAAGGACGAGGCATGTCACATGTGTGTTCCTGAATTTGTGTTCTCAAGAGTGCTGTATTAGGAGATAAACAATACAACTTGGGGGCCATTGTTGCACGTAGGTTGCATAATAACAGTACTAATGGAGATTTGTTCGGTGGAATTTACGCAACCCGTTTAGCTAATTTTCTTGAGATACCCATACATGAAAATGATATGGAATTGCCTCCTGTTTATTTAGATTATAATGCTATGGTTCGTCATCAGTTTGTTGAGAGGAATGAACAATCTCTCCAGTACCGACTAATCTTTGACAGGCGCCGCACTGTCCATGTTGCTCTCCCTGCTCCTACTTTCTTTGACTTTCAGGCAAAAGGGAGATATGTTATAACAAGGGAGGAGGCGAACGAGTATGAGAGGAGTACAGAGGCAGCTCGCCTCCAAGTTGCAGCTCATGAGGCAATAGCTACTGCATCTCAGTACGACCCCAGCTACAACTTTGATCCATGGGCATAGACCAACTTAGGCCAAAAGCCTAATCTTGGGGGAGTACGTATTTCCCACCGACATTACATTCATGTTCACACACTCATTGCTAGTTGTCGGTGCTCATACTTTTTCATTGTAATATCCATGCTAGTTTATTTTCTTTTTCTCGCTTTCTTCTCGTGTGTTTGAATAACCTTAAGAAAAACCAAAAAAATTAGTTGTAGCTTTTAGTTAGCTTACTTTCCATGCCTGTAGTAGTAATAATTAAAAGAAAACCCAAAAAGATTTCTCATTCTTCTTTTGCTTGTTGGGAGCTTTCCCGTGTAAATAGTTTTATTTCTTTTCTTTTCTTTGGGGGTCGAGAGGAGAAGACCATGATGAAAATGTTGAAGTGGCTCTTAAATGTTATAATGCTATGGTTCGTCATCAGTTTGTTGAGAGGAATGAACAATCTCTCCAGTACCGACTAATCTTTGACAGGCGCCGCACTGTCCATGTTGCTCTCCCTGCTCCTACTTTCTTTGACTTTCAGGCAAAAGGGAGATATGTTATAACAAGGGAGGAGGCGAACGAGTATGAGAGGAGTACAGAGGCAGCTCGCCTCCAAGTTGCAGCTCATGAGGCAATAGCTACTGCATCTCAGTACGACCCCAGCTACAACTTTGATCCATGGGCATAGACCAACTTAGGCCAAAAGCCTAATCTTGGGGGAGTACGTATTTCCCACCGACATTACATTCATGTTCACACACTCATTGCTAGTTGTCGGTGCTCATACTTTTTCATTGTAATATCCATGCTAGTTTATTTTCTTTTTCTCGCTTTCTTCTCGTGTGTTTGAATAACCTTAAGAAAAAACAAAAAAATTAGTTGTAGCTTTTAGTTAGCTTACTTTCCATGCCTGTAGTAGTAATAATTAAAAGAAAACCCAAAAAGATTTCTCATTCTTCTTTTGCTTGTTGGGAGCTTTCCCGTGTAAATAGTTTTATTTCTTTTCTTTTCTTTGGGGGTCGAGAGGAGAAGACCATGATGAAAATGTTGAAGTGGCTCTTAAATGCATTATTGTTAATTTAACCAAGAGCCCATATTACCTTGTCTTCTCTGTTGTATTGAATGCTTGCAGATTCCAGCTTAGTCCAATGCACGTGCACTATTATTATCCACACCGTTCGGTTGTGCAAGTGAAAGGCAATAATGACGATATATGATGGACCGATTGAGATGAGAGAAGCTGGTATGAACTCGACCTCTCTTGTTTTTGTAAATATGATTAGTTCACCGTTCCTGATTCAGCCTATTATGAATGAAACATGTTTGCAATGACAATTAGAGATTATAGTTGCTTATGCCATGCTTAATTAGCTAGGAGTTTATAATGGTTTACCTTGCGTGCCAACATGCTATTAAAATGGTTGTGATGTGGTATGATAGGGTGGTATCCTCCTTTCAATGATTCAAGTGGCTTGACTTGGCACATGTTCACACATGTAGTTGAGACAAAATCAACATAGCCTCCACGATATTTATGTTCATGGGGGATTATATCCTACTCATGCTTGCACTAGATGTTTATTAATTTTAATACATGTTCATGACTGTTGTCGCTCTCTAGTTGGTCGCTTCCCAGTCTTTTTCTAGCCTTCACTTGTACTAAGCGGGAATACTGCTTGTGCATCCACTTCCATAAACCCCAAAGTTATTCCATATGAGTCCACCATACCTTCCTATATGCGGTATCTACCTATCGTTCCAAGTAAATTTGTATGTGCCAAACTCTAAACCTTCAAATGAAATTTTGTTTTGTATGCTCGAATAGCTCATGTATCAACTAGGGATGTCTGTATCTTCCATGCTAGGTGGGTTATTCTCAAGAGGAGTGCCCTCCGCTCCTCACTCACGAGAAAATGGCTGGTCACCGGGATGCCCAGTCCCATGCTCAAACCAAATCAAAATAATTGCAAACAAAACTCCCCCAGGACTATTGTTAGTTGGAGGCACCCGTTGTTTTGTGCAAGCCTTGGATTGATGCTTGTTGGTGGAGGGGGGGGGTATAAACTTTACCGTTCTGTTTGGGAACCGCCTATAATGCGTGTAGCATGGAAGATATCGAGATCTCGGTTGTGTTGACAATGAAAGTATGCCGCTCAAAATATTATTTATCTCTATTTCAAAACCGAGCTCTGGCACCTCTACAAATCCCTGCTTCCCTCTGTGAAGGGCCTATCTATTTACTTTTATGTTGAGTCATCATCCTCTTATTAAAAAGCACCAGTTGGAGAGCACCGCTGTCATTTGCATCCATTACTATTAATTTATATTGAGTATGACTATGATTGGATCTCTTTTACCATGAATTACAATGTTTAGTCAGTCCTTGATCTTCAGAGGTGCTCTGCATTTATGTTTTGCGGTCTCAGAAACGGCTAGAGAGATACCATCTTGTTATATCATATTATGATTGTTTTGAGAAAATGTTGTCATCTGATATTTATTATTATTGCTCGCTAGTTGATTATGACATTGATATGAGTAAATATGAGACCTAAATGTTATTGTGAATATGGTTAGTTCATAATCTTTGCTGAAAACTTGAATGCTGGCTTTACATATTTGCAACAACAAGAGCAAACAGAGTTTGTAAAAGTTTTTCTTTATCACTTTCAATTTGTGAACTGAATTGCTTGAGGACAAGCAAAGGTTTAAGCTTGGGGGAGTTGATACGTCTCCATCGTATCTACTTTTCCAAACACTTTTCCTCTTGTTTTGGTCTCTAACTTGCATGATTGAATGGAACTAACCCGGACTGACGTTGTTTTCAGCAGAATTGCCATGGTGTTATTTTTGTGCAGAAATAAAAGTTCTCGGAATGACCTGAAACTTCACGGAGAATATTTTCGGAATTAATAAAAAATACTGGCGAAAGAATCAAGACCAGGGGGCCCACACCCTGTCCACGAGGGTGGGGGGTGCGCCCCCTGCCTCGTGGGCCCCCTGGAACTCCACCGACCTCAACTCCAACTCTATATATTCACGTTCGGGGAGAAAAAATAAGAGAGAAGGATTCATCACGTTTTACGATACGGAGCCGCCGCCAAGCCCTAATCTCTCTCGGGAGGGCTGATCTGGAGTCCGTTCGGGGCTCCAGAGAGGGGAATCCGTCGCCGTCGTCATCATCAACCTTCCTCCATCACCAAATTCATGATGCTCACCACCGTGCGTGAGTAATTCCATCGTAGGCTTGCTAGACGGTGATGGGTTGGATGGGATTTATCATGTAATCGAGTTAGTTTTGTTAGGGTTTGATCCCTAATATCCACTATGTTCTGAGATTGATGTTGTTATGACTTTGCTATGCTTAATGCTTGTCACTAGGGCCCGAGTGCCATGATTTCAGATCTGAACCTATTATGTTTTCATGAATATATGTAAGTTCTTGATCCTATCTTGCAAGTCTATAGTCACCTATTATGTGTTATGATGCATTAACCCCGAAGTGACAATAATCGAGATACTTACCGGTGATGACCGTAGTTTGAGGAGTTCATGTATTCACTAAGTGTTAATGCTTTGGTCCGGTACTCTATTAAAAGGAGGCCTTAATATCCCTTAGTTTCCAATAGGACCCCGCTGCCACAGGAGGGTAGGACAAAAGATGTCATGCAAGTTCTTTTCCATAAGCACGTATGACTATATTCGGAATACATGCCTACATTACATTGATGAACTGGAGCTAGTTCTGTGTCACCCTATGTTATAACTATTGCATGAGGAATCACATCTGGCATAATTATCCATCACTGATCCAATGCCTACGAGCTTTTCACATATTGATCTTTGCTTAGTTACTTTTTCCGTTGCCACTATTACAATTACTACAAAGCTGCTACTGTTACTTTTGCCACCGTTACCGTTACTTCCATACTACTTTGCTACTAAATACTTTGCTGCAGATATTAAGTTATCTAGGTGTGGTTGAATTGACAACTCAACTGCTAATACTTAAGAATATTCTTTGGCTCCCCTTGTGTCGAATCAATAAATTTGGGTTGAATACTCTACCCTCGAAAACTGTTGCGATCCCCTATACTTGTGGGTTATCAACCCTTGAGGGCTATAGATGGGAAATTAATTCTTTATTATCTAAAGTCCCGGTTCATCTTGACAGATTAAACCAACCCTTGGGGATTACACATGCAAAGTTGAAGTACTATTATTATAAGTCTCGGTTTATCTTGAAATCATAAACCGGCCCTTGGGGGCTACTGGATTTGATCTATGCAACTATTGAAGTTTACATCACATTCTATTCTATCATGTCCAATAAACTTAGCGGCTAATGGAAGTATATTGATATGGAAAGGAGTTGCAGTGTTTACCTCATAGCGCTCCTTCATCAAGTTTACTAAGCCGGCTTCATAGTCGCGGCTTGTATAAAGACGGTTCAAATACCCAGAGTGAATTTCTTGGGCACTGAAACTGGCATAACTGTCCATATTGACTGACCACTTGCTCTTGTCAGTAATAGGAATTTCTTCCTTAGCACTGTGTTTGGATAGGACAGTGGGTTTGCCTGGCTCTATATAGCCATGCCCAGTGATGGTAACATCATCGTCTTTTTCTTCCACCGGTTTAATAGGACTTGCCGTTCTGATGGGGCTTGGCGGATCAGTGATGGCCGGGTCAACATTCATCTGGTCGACGTCAACATTGTGATCAACTGGTGGCGGTTCATCGACCGTGGCTTCAGGAGCTTGAGAGGTTTTTCTGCCTGCTGCTCCGACTCAGAAGGGTTCTCAAGAGTTTTGGTTACCTTCGCCTTCTTGCTGGGTTTTTCCATGGCCCTGTGAATGACACGCAAGGCAAGATTAGTACAACAATTGAGTATACAATTAAAAGCAAAAGCTTGATAATCTTACCCTGGCACCGGTTTGAAGGCCGGGATATGAGTCCATGTTGAGTCGCCAGAGGAAGAGTGAGATGTTCCCTGATAATTTGAATCGGAGGGATTAAGAGGTTGTCGGTAAACACCGGCCTTTGGATAATCTAAGTCAGAAATTTTTGAGACCTCCTGTCGACGTTTGCGAGGTGCTGGGGTGTTCGGTAAGCCGAAGGATAAAACTCCACCGCCACTGTTCCGAGTTGTACGGCGAGCTTCATGTTGCTGCTTCTTCAAAAGAAAGTTGGGATCCAAGTAAGCTAAAGGGTGAGAAAAGCTTACTTTCCGGCTTGCTTGTCGGGTTTTCTGTGTTGGCAGAGGTTCTGAGCCGGAGGAAAGAATAATTGCCTCTGCATCATCTGCACGGCTGGTGTCAGCCTCCTCCTGAGAACAATTATTGTCAATGAGATGTATAAAAAATGAGCCAAGAGAGTCAAGTTCTACCTCCGACTCATCATTATCACTGTCATCATCTGAGTTTAACCCGGCGGGCTCGATGGTTTTCTTCTTAGCAGGCCTCTTGGTGACCTTGGTCTTGGTACGAGCCGGTTTGGCCGGTTTTTCTTGCGGTTTCTTCTTCCAAAATGAAGAGTTGGTGAAAGATCGTGGATGTCGCCTAGAGGGGGGGTGAATAGGCGCTTTAAAATAATTATGGTTTTGGCTTGAACAAATGCGGAATAAACCTAGCGGTTAATTTGTCAAGCACAAAACCTACAACAACTAGGCTCACCTATGTGCACCAACAACTTATGCTAAGCACGATAAACAACTAAGTGATAGCAAGATATATGACAAGAAACAATATGGCTATCACAAAGTAAAGTGCATAAGTAAAGGGTTCGGGTAAGAGATAACCGAGGCACGCGGAGACGACGATGTATCCCGAAGTTCACACCCTTGCGGATGCTAATCTCCGTTTGGAGCGGTGTGGAGGCACAATGCTCCCCAAGAATCCACTAGGGCCACCGTAATCTCCTCACGCCCTCGCACAATGCAAGATGCCGTGATTCCACTAAGGGACCCTTGAGGGCGGTCACCGAACCCGTACAAAGGGCAACCCTTGGGGGCGGTCACCGAACCCGTACACTTTGGCAACCCTTGGGGGCAGTCACCGGTACCCGTCAAATTGCTCGGGGCGATCTCCACAACCTAATTGGAGACCCCGACGCTTGCCCGGAGCTTTTACACCACAATGATTGAGCTCCGAACACCACCAACCGTCTAGGGCGCCCAAGCACCCAAGAGGAAGAAGCTCAAGGGCACCAAGCACCCAAGAGTAATAAGCTTCTCAACTTGTAACTTCCACGTATCACCGTGGAGAACTCAAACCGATGCACCAAATGCAATGGCAAGGGCACACGGAGTGCCCAAGTCCTTCTCTCTCAAATCCCACCGAAGCAACTAATGCTAGGGAGGAAAAAGAGAGGAAGAACAAGAAGGAGAACACCAAGAATGTTGGAAATATGCCCTAGAGGCAATAATAAATGGTTATTATTATATTTCTTTGTTCATGATAATCGTCTATTGTTCATGCTATAATTGTATTGTCCGGAAATCGTAATACATGTGTGAATGCATAGACCACAACGTGTCCCTAGTAAGCCTCTAGTTAACTAGCTCGTTGATCAACAGATAGTCATGGTTTCCTGACTATGGACATTGGATGTCATTGATAACGAGATCACATCATTAGGAGAATGATGTGATGGACAAGACCCAATCCTAAGCATAGCATAAAAGATCGTGTAGTTTCGTTTGCTAGAGCTTTTCCAATGTCAAGTATCTTTTCCTTAGACCATGAGATCGTGCCACTCCCGGATACCGTAGGAGTGCTTTGGGTGTGCCAAACGTCACAACATAACTGGGTGACTATAAAGGTGCACTACGGGTATCTCCGAAAGTGTCTGTTGGGTTGGCACGGATCAAGACTGGGATTTGTCACTCCGTGTGACGGAGAGGTATCTCTGGGCCCACTCGGTAATGCATCATCATTATGAGCTCTATGTGACTAAGGCGTTAGTCACGGGATCATGCATTGCGGTACGAGTAAAGAGACTTGCCGGTAACGAGATTGAACAAGGTATTGGGATACCGACGATCGAATCTCGGGCAAGTAACATACCGATTGACAAAGGGAATTGCATACGGGATTGATTGAATCCTCGACACCGTGGTTCATCCGATGAGATCATCGTGGAACATGTGGGAGCCAACATGGGTATCCAGATCCCGCTGTTGGTTATTGACCGGAGAGGCGTCTCGGTCATGTCTGCATGTCTCCCGAACCCGTAGGGTCTACACACTTAAGGTTCGGTGACGCTAGGGTTGTAGAGATATGTGTATGCGGAAACCTGAAAGTTGTTCGGAGTCCCGGATGAGATCCCGGACGTCACGAGAGGTTCCGGAATGGTCCGGAGGTGAAGAATTATATATAGGAAGTCAAGTTTCGGCCACCGGGAAAGTTTCGGGGGTTACCGGTATTGTACCGGGACCACCGGAAGGGTCCCGGGGGTCCACCGGGTGGGGCCACCTATCCCAGAGGGCCCCATGGGCTGAAGTGGGAGGGTAACCAGCCCCTAGTGGGCTGGGGCGCCCCCCATGGGCCTCCCCCCTGCGCCTAGGGTTGGAAACCCTAGGGTGGGGGGGGGGCGCCCCACTTGCCTTGGGGGGCAAGTTCCCCCCCTTGGCCACCGCCCCTTGCCCTAGATGGGTTGTGGCCGGCGCCCCCCTCCCAGGGGGCCTATATAAAGGGGGGGAGGGAGGGCAGTAGGATGACAGCCTTGGGCGCCTCCCTCCTCCCCTGCAACACCTCTCTCTCTCGTATAAGCTCGGCGAAGCCCTGCCGACATCCCGCTGCATCCACCACCACGCCGTCGTGCTGCTGGATCTCCATCAACCTCTCCTCCCCCCTTGCTGGATCAAGAAGGAGGAGACGTCGCTGCACCGTACGTGTGTTGAACGCGGAGGTGCCGTCCGTTCGGCACTCGGTCATCGGTGATTTGGATCACGGCGAGTACGACTCCGTCATCCACGTTCATTGGAACGCTTCCGCTCGCGATCTACAAGGGTATGTAGATGCACTCCTTTCCCCTCGTTGCTAGTATACTCCATAGATGCATCTTGGTGAGCGTAGGAAAATTTTAAATTATGCTACGATTCCCAACAAAGAACTCCAAGATCTAGATCCAAGGGGTTCCCCTCACAAAGAGGAGAAAGTGATTGGTGGAAATATGGATCTAGATCTCCTCTCTCTTTTCCCTCAAAAACTAGCAAGAATCCATGGAGGGATTGAGAGTTAGCAAGCTCGAAGAAGGTCAACAATGGGGGAAGAACACGAGCTCAACGGATAAGGTTCATTGGGGAAGAAGACCTCCTTATATAGTGGGGGGAACAATCCAACCGTTACCCCCCACACCAGCCCCGCGGAGAGCGGTACTACCGCTTGGCCAGCGGTACTACCGCTCCCCCTCGCGGTACTGCCGCTGGGCCCAGAGCGGTACTACCGCGGTGGTCAGGGCGGTACTACCGCATACGAGCGGTACTACGGCCCCCACTGCCGCGGCTAGTACCGTAAAACCCGACACGAAAAAAGACCCCTCGAATCGAGGCGGTACTAGCACGAGACCGCAGCGGTACTACGGCTGGGGGCTACCAGCGGTACTACCTCTCTGGAGCGGTACTACCGCTCTAGAGCGGTACTACCGCTTGTAGCACCCAAGCGGTACTACCGCTCCGGCCCGCGGTACTACCGCTGGGACCAAAACTGCCATAACTTCTGCATATGAGCTTTGAATTGAGCAAACTCAAGCTTGTTGGTTATAGTAAGAAGAGGCAGGGGAGGTATGCCAACAAATAGAAGAGTGAAACCTCCAACCAAGAAGAACCGGCATAACCTCCAACATCGAAAACATCATAGAAGATGCGAGTGAACTCCGTTTTCGATGAACTCGAGCTTGTAATCAAGATGACCATAAGCTCCAAAACTCACAAAGAGAAGAACCAAACAAGAACCAATAAAGATGATGCAAGGATGCAATGGTTTGAGCTCTCTATGAACGATACGATCAAGCTACTCATCGAGAGCCCCCCTTGATAGTACGACAATCGATCCTATAACCCGGTCTCCCAACTACCATCATGAGACCGGTAAAATAGAAAACCTATCAAGAGCAAACGTTTGCCTTGCACATGGTCCTCTTGAGCTAGATGATGACGATCTTGACTCCCTCAAGTTGGACCACCTTTCTTGGTTGCGTTGGCTCGATGAAGACTAGTTGATTGCTCCCCCATACTCCACTATGGGTGAGCCACTCTTCCGCACATCTTCACAAGTCCATTGTCACCACAATGGACGGCAAGCTTCAAGCATTTGATCTCTTCATGATGCTTCACTTGAACTTGCACACCGCAACATCTTCACAAGTCCATTGTCACCACAATGGACGGCAAGCTTCAAGCATTTGATCTCTTCATGATGCTTCACTTGAACTTGCACACCGCAACCTAACCCCACAAAGAACTCTCACGAAGACCATGGGTTAGTACACAAAGCGTAATTGACAAAGCTTACCATACCATGGGATCGCTTGATCCCTCGGTACATCTTGTGCGCTTTGTGTGTTGATCAACTTGATTCACTCTTGACTTAGTCTTGATCAACCTTGACTCTTTCCAACTCTCTTCATTTGGATGATGTCTTGAAGGTAAACATGAATGATCACACAATCTTCTTCTTCAAGACATGCTTGCAATAAGCTCAACTCTCACATGACCAATCTTTGGATAATTCCTTAATAACACATTGGTCACCACATAAACTCCTTGAAACCACCACATGGACTTCAAGAAATGCCTATGGACAAATCCTTCAAATATAACTCAAGGCAACCATTAGTCCATAGAGATTGCCATCAATTACCAAAACTAAACATGGGGGCACCGCATGTTCTTTCAGTTGGCCTGTTAACATCAAAAGGTCATAAGTGGGCAGTATTAATGCAAATGTGATTAAACAGAAGGTGTGCAATACTTACAGCTGGCGGTTTGTTGAAAGAGCAGAAATGACTAAGTCCTGTCTTACTGCAATCTACCAAAGGTTCATTCAGCAACGCCTTGGCAGCTCCATTAATTTCTGCGTCGGACAGTTGAATGTCGCAAGAGCTGGGGATCTTTTAAATCGCCAGTGTATTCGCACATTAAACCGGGGCGACGGCTTAATGGTAAGATGCTCCATGACACCCAGCACCAAACAAAGTCAATGCCGGTTAGGCCGTTAGCAATGAAGGCTCTAAGCTTTGAAAAAGCTGGTGCATATTTGTCCCGCTCCTTCGCGTTGATCCGTGGGGGAGCGGATGTGTGTTGCTAAGCCGGTGGTCACGGTAACCCGACAGAGGATTTTCATCTGCTGGAGATGTTTCTTGACAGTAGAACCAAGTTTGGTTCCAATCTTTGGGATGACTCAGTTGCTTGGCGTAGGGAAAGTTGACTTCTTTCCTCTTCTGAATTGAAACCCCACCGAGTTCCAAGCTGGGCCCGTCAGTAAATTCTGTCTGACGGTTTAAGCAGTAAAATTCTCTGAATAATTCAACTGTGGGCTCCTATTGAAGATAAGCTTCACAGAATACTTGGAAGTTGCAAATATTGGACACAGAATTGGGCCCAATATCTTGAGGGTGCAGTTGGAGAAAATGAAGTACGTCACGGAAAAACTTTGAGCCGGGCGGGCTGAACCCCCGAATCATGTGCTCAGTAAAAACAATCACTTCTCCATCCCTGGGCTTAGGTCTTCTTCAGTGACCCGGGACCGTACCCAGTTGCAAGCAGTGTATGTCTTAGCCAAATTTTGATGATCTGAAAGGAGAACTATGCCGGTTTAAATTATATGGTTAATCCGGTTATTGGTTTAAAGGCAAATAATAACGAAGCATGCCTGAAAAGGTGTTAAACCGGAGGATAGCATTGAAATTATAAAGGTGAGCTATTGGCGGTTTAAAAGGGGACTAATGGTACCTCGCGGGTTACGGTTTCTGAGCTAAGCTACCCACACAATTATTGATTTACAGATCTGAGAGTGGAAAAGTTGCTAAGTGTTGAAAAAACAGATTCCACAGACTGATGTTATGATTTTGGATCTAGACACTTCAAAAAATGGAAAATATCTAAACCTAAGTGGCAGCAGTTGAGCAGTTCATGTGTCCAGATTGGATTTCTTACGCAGAGGAGATGTTTTAATATCAAAAATTAGTACTACAACTACCACCGCGTGGGAGGAGTATAAAGTTTGGATTGAAATCTCAAAATACAGTTAAGAACAATGAAAGGCAGAGATGAACTGCGACGAACTGGTGGAAACCCTAATGGGATCTATGGTGAGAGGAAAAGGAAAAAACTCACTAGAGCTGCGGAAACGGCGGAGGCGCACGGACGGACTCTGGTCAGTTCAGGTTGATGCAGCAGCCGTAGACGAAGCAGTGGTGAAGGTCGACGGTGGCGGCGGAGCTCGAGCGCAGAGGCGTCGTGAGGTAGAAGATGAAGACGAGAGGGCAAGGGGGAAAGTAAAAAGGGACCCGTGGCCCTATTTATAAGGCTGGAAAGATAAGTGGCATGCACGGGAATCGAGGAGGCCAAAAAATGGATATGTGACAGCACAGACGCCTCGATTTTCGGGAGCTCATTAAAAAAGAAGGTATATTGAAGATCTGAGCCTTGCATAATATTAATGACAGGTGACGTCACGGCGGGTTACCACAATCCTAGGAGATGACGTCATGGCGGGCTACAAGATCTTGCAAGAGCAAATGAAGAAGGATTTTTTCTAAGTATTGAAAGATTGATATGAACAAGTTCACATCAACCTGGGGCCTGATGTTGGGGATATAACTATTGGGTATGACCCGCCCAGGAGGGGCCGGGTCATACCACTGGCGGTTCATAATGACAAGGCCCATGAAGATGTTGAAGATGGCGGTTCGCAAAGCAGGTGTACTGAAGGCCCAAGACCCAAAGGCGGCTTGAGGCCCACAGGTGCGAACCGCCATATGTATGACTTGTGTTGTAAGGCATGTGTAGTTAGTCACCGAGCCGGGCACATTGTGTATGAGCCGGCCGGGACTCCGTAAACCGCCGGGCGTCAACCTGTGTATATAAAGGGACGACCCGGCGGTGGTTTAGGGCAAGAAACAAGAGATCGAGAACTAGGTCAAGCGTATTCGCTCCCTCGTAATCGAAACCTAAGCAATACCACCTCAAACTGGATTAGGCCTTTACCTTCACCGCAAGGGGCCGAACCAGTATAAACTCCCTGTGTCCGTTGTCCCGTTTAACCCCTTTAAGCTAACCTAGTTGCGATGGCTCCACGACTAAGTCCTTCCGCTAGGACATCTGCCGTGACGATTCCACGACAGGTGGTGTTGCAAGTCTACTCAAAACAGAAGGTGAATCAAGTGTAGAGTGTGATAGCAGTTCCTTAACCCCCCTCGTCCTAGAGGGAACGATCTTGGTTTTTGTATCCTTCAGATTCTTCATAGTGATAAATAGATAATAATCCCAAGTGACTCAACAAATATAGCTATGGTCCCCGGCAACGGCGCCAGAAAAAGGTCTTGATAACCCACAAGTATAAGGGATCACGACAGTTTTCGAGGGTAGAGTATTCAACCCAAATTTATTGATTCGACACAAGGGGAGCCAAAGAATATTTGCAAGTATTAGGAGTGAGTTGTCAATTCAACCACACCTGGAGATTAATTATCTACAGCAATATGATCAGTAGCACAATAATATGATAATTTTGATAGCAGTGGTAACAGTAATAGTAACGGTAACAGTGACAACAACGGTTTTGTAGCAGTTGTGACAGCAACAATAACAATAGTAACTTAGCAGAAACAATATGTGGAAAATTCGTAGGCATTGGCTCGGTGAATTCGTTGGATGATATTCATCATATAACAGTCATAACCTAGGGCAATACAAAACTAGCTCTAGTTCATAATATAATGTAGGCATGTATTCCGTAAATAGTCATACGTGCTTATGGAAATAACTTGCATGGCCTCTTTTGTCCTACCCTCCCGTGGTAGTGGGGTCCATATGGAAACTAAGGGATATTAAGGCCTCATTTTAATAGAGAACCGAAACAAAGCATTAGCACATAGTGAATACATGAACTCCTCAAACTACGGTCATCACCGGAATGTATCGCGAATACTGTCACTCCGGGGTATACGGATCATAACACGTAATAGGTGACTATAACTTGCAAGATCGGATCTAACATAGATATAATGGTGATAATATAAATGGTTCAGATCTGAAATCATGGCATTCGGGCCCAAAGTGACAAGCATTAAGCATGGCAAAGTCACAGCAACATCAATCTCAGAACATAATGGATACTAGGATCAAGCCCTAACAAAACTAACTCGATTACATGATGAATCTCATCCAACTCCTCACCGACCAGCGAGCCTACAAAGGAATTACTCACTCCCGGTGGGGAGCATCATGGAATTGGCGATGGAGATGACGAAGATCGAAGATCCCCCTCTCCGGAGCCCCAAACGGACTCCAGATCTGGCCTCTCGATGAAGAACAAGAGGTGGCAATGGCTCTGTCTCGTGAAACGCGATAATTCTTTCTCCCTCATTTTTTTCTCGAAAAATAGGATTTTATAGAGTTGAAATCAGGGTTTGCGAGGGCACTAGGTGGGCAGAACCCACCTAGGCGTGCCAGGAGGGGGGGCGCCTTGGTGGGTTGTGCTCCCCCAGGGACCCCCTCCGGTGGTTCTTGGCTCCAGTATTTTTCTTTTATTCCATAAAAAATCCGCCCAAAGTTTCGTTCCAATCCGAGAACTTTTATTTATGCACAAAAACAACACCATGGTATGACGTTCTGCTGAAAATCCGCCCAAAGTTCTGCTGAAAACAATGTCAGTTCGGGTTAGTTTCATTCAAATCATGCAAATTAGAGTCCAAAATAAGAGGAAAAAGTTAAGGAAAAGTAGATACGACGGAGACGTATCGCAGGTATCGCCAAGAAGAAGAACAAGGCCACAAACGATGCCGAGGTTGCTGCTGTCGCCGCCACGTTGTCCTCGCCAACCGAAGGGTATGATTTGTTAATCCCTCATTTATTCGTTCATGTGTTAGCTGTACATGCTATGTTCATAGATGTTTCTATGTACTATATGTGCTCACCTGCTTAGGTATCGATATGAGTTGCATACTGTGGTTGCCATATTTATTGTTTACTTGTTTCGCAAAAAATATATTTATTGTTTACTTGTGGATTATTCTAATAGAAAAAAATGCTAATATTTCCAGCAACTTAATACTCCGTTTAGGCGGTTGAAACTTAGTATTGCAAATTGAGCCGATTCATATATGAAACTTGGCAAAAGAGTTTTTTTTTTCTAAGAGAGAGAGGCGGTTCCAAAGATTGGTCTAGACTCGGCTCACACCGCGCTCCTTCCCGCACCACAGCAATGACACGTGGGCCCGTCAACTCCCAGGCACGAAAAACACATTTAATTGTCCTCCAATCACCCGTCCAAAAACAACTCCAAACTCGAAAGGAAGAAAAGCACGCTAACTTTCACAGACAAGTGGCCCCACCCCGCAACCAACTAAATATTCTTCCTTCCCCTTCCCCTTATAAATACCGTCGGGCCCCTTGCCTTTTCCCCCGAAGAAGCAGACCACCACCACCTCATTCAATCAGCAGTCCTCATTTTCTCAGAGGGGGAAGGGAGGAAGAGGTTGCGTGTTCGCGGAGAAGCAGAAGACCAAACCCTCTCCTCCTCGAGCGGGCGGAGAGGGAGGAGGGGCGCGCGGAGGACGAAGGCCACCAGCAGCCAGCCGCGTCGACTCGAGCCGCCGGCCAAGGTAATACCGCCTCCGCCGATCCCCAAACCCCGCTCAATCCCGTCGCGTGCCGCCGATTCGGCGCGGGGAGTAGATTGATTGATTCGATCGGCGGTTTCCTGGCCGGGGACTCCGTTTCCGGCGGTTGATCGGCCACCGCAGGTTGGTTCTGGGGCTGCTGCGGGATAGAGGAGAGATTTGAGGTC